>NC_141991.1:197853109-198155884 GCF_049901715.1 Pseudonaja textilis | reverse complement strand
ATTGGGGTGGGGGAAGGAAGGAAGGAAGGAAGAAGGAAAGAAGAAAGGAGGGAAGGAAGGAAGGAAAGAAAGAAAGACTATGAAGACTTTTAGTCATCCAGGTCATGGTTGTCGCAAAGATGCTTTTTCAAAAAGCAACTGGGACTTTTCGCCCCTTGAAGAAGTTTGCCTTCTCATTCAAGAAATTTCTTCAGTTCTGATAGAACTCTTGGATGAGAAGTGAAACATTTTCAAGGAAAACAAAGAGAATCCAGTTGCTTTTTGAAAAAGCACCTTTGGGACAAGGAAGGAAGGAAGGAAGGAAGGAAGGAAGGAAGGAAGGAAGGAAGGAAGGAAGGAAGGAAGGAAGGAAGGAAAGGTTGATGCCACACATGATAGAGTTCAGAATAGAAAAACAGCAGGAAAATGCTCGTGCTTTGTAAGACTGCAAGTTTGAGAACATGTTTCTTAATAGTTAAGGATTCTTAAGAATGCCCTGCATTATTGTAAACAAAAAGGGCTCCCATGTGTTCATGCATTCAAAAAAAAAAATAAAAGATCAGAGATGCACATGTTTAAGTGCAGAAGCAGAAGCTTCTACTTCTGTAGAAGAATCCTGAAATAACCCAGGAAACTGATGATAGGTCATTTTCAAGTCAATGGCATTATTGAAATGAGTATCTAGAGAAATCTAAAATAAAACTGTATCTACAATCCAACACCCATATCCCCGCATTTCGGTTTCTTCTGAAAACCACATTTGGTCTGAGTTTATTCTAGCCCAAGGCTGTGATTGATTCTGTGGTGAAATTCACTCTCAGCTAAACCACCATAAAGGGATATTTTTAAAAAACTCTTTCCACAAGAAAAAAAAAATACTGTGTTCTTCATATGTAGCCCGCTTTACTATTTAGAATAGTCTGCCCCAAACTAATCTTCAATTCTTGTTATTCCCATGATTTATTGGCTAGAAATGCACCAGGCTGGAGAAAGGACATTTAGAAAAAAATGATAATCATTTCTTGAGAGTATAGGATGCTTAGGCTTCTCATGAACAAACTTTTCATTAGACATTTTTTTAAAAATTCTAAGATTAAGACTGATATAAAATAATTAGGGTTTTTTTGTTCTTTCCTACTTCGATGTGTAATTTTAAATGCCGAAGCCGAGTCATTTTTCCACTAATCCTAATCCCTTATCATCTTTTCATTGATCAAAGGTAGGAAAGATGTAAGCTGAAAATGAGTTCTTACAGAAAGAAGTCCTTCAGTCTCTGCCGAGCTATGTAATTGTCTGAGTAAGAGTACAGCCTGAATGCTTATCAATGCAAGAGATTTAAAGGACAGCTTCACAAGTTGGATGAACAGAGCAATGCTCAGGTTTCATTCAGGTGCATTTTGTAATCATGCCAACAAGACATGATAGCACAGGAAAGTATAGGCACATCCCAGAATAAACATATTTTTTACATGTGTGTCTTAACTCAAAAGTCATATGCACCTGCAGAATCTGTAAGATAGTTGTGTAACATCAAAGCCATGTTCAATATGTAAAATAGGTACAGAAAGAAAGGGTGGTAACAGAGCATCATGACACCATGCTTTGGTTCTGGAGTTCATATATTTAGATCAGGGGTGGGATTCAAATTTTTTAACCACCAGTTCTATGGGCGTGGCTAGATGTGCCTGGCCATGTGACTGGGTGGGCGTGGCTTTTTTGCAGCAAACCCTCCCCCCATTTTTTTTGCCTCCTGGGAAGCCTCCTGGGCAAAGCTGTAAGACAGAGAGGGGGATGCGGCACAGCTGATCATCAGAACAGCTGATCATCAGGATGGAAAAATAAAAAACCTTAAGGAGTAACTCGGGGGAAGAATGCAGTCAGCAATGTTGCGCATGCGCAATAAGGACTGACTGGGTGGGGAGGGGAGGGGTGGGCAGAGAGGTGTGTGGCCAGCCAGGGGCACAATTTGCCGGTTCTCCGAACTGCACAGAATCATAACAACTGGTTCTATAGAACCGGTCCAAACCAGTAGAATCCCACCCCTGATTTAGATCCCTTGCACAGACCCCCTGAGCTTCATGCAACGATTAGTCCTTGAAGATGATTCATTCCATGAATTGGTTCTTTACAAGTCTTTGCTAAAGAAATGGTTGCTGAGGAATCAAGCAGATAATGGATGCATGAACTAGCCGTTATCTTTGTGGCCTATGCAGTTATAACTCAAGTTGTTGTGTGAGACCATTTTTTTTACTTTGTTTCCTTTTCTTATAGACCATTTTCTTCCTTCTGGAAAGCAGGAGGTTTCCTCCTTTGTAAGTAATTTGCACAGTAGCAGCATCCTGACTGATTATCACTGTTGTTAGAAGCATTTAAGCAAGCCAGAAACTTCTGGTAGAGGGCAAATTTAGACACAGCATTGAATAGAAGAAGGTTTTGTGGCAAGTGTTTACATAGACACAGAAACACACTATCGCCTTCTTCTATTTCCTGGCACACGGAGAGCAGCAGTATGTGCTACATACTCTGGACTGTTCATCAACTTCAAACATAGGCCAAATCATCCGTGGAAATGGCAGCAATTAGGAGAAGTGAAATCCAAACAAACTACAGTAACTTGAAGAGTCTCAGTGGCAAAGATACAGCCCTCAATATATTCAACCCTTCCCTGCTCCCATTGACAAGAGTTAATGGAAAGATAAACCTTAAGCCAGCTTGCAGTTTATAAACTGTCATCAACTAAGGGCTCTGATCTTTGTAATAAGAAAATATCACTAGTTGCATGGACAGAAGTGACCTGTTTCACTCTGGAAACTCCCCACTCTTTGCCCTGTTTGTTAGACTAAAAACATCAGATTTTCTGAGATGGAGTACGAATGGGGCACACACACATTATAAATGTGTGAGAAAGGAGAGGGATTTTGTCAGTGTGGACTGAGTGGGTATATAGTAAAATAACAGTTGGAATATGTGATAGAGTTGTGTGTTTATGTATCCCTTTAATTATTAAAATACCAGCTGGTTTTAAAATGTCCAGTGTAGCATCTTTTTCCAGGTTAGTCTTGTAGGCTGTCAACAAAGAGAAAAGAAATGAAAAGAAATGAAATAAGATTCTATGACTTTAGCCCTTGAATAGGCTAGAGATTAAAATTGTTAGAAGTAAAAGAAAGATGGTTTATTTAATCAAGCTTAAAACAGGTGTGTTGTTATTTCTGTTAACCCTTAAGGGACGTTTGCTGAAAACAGGACTGAAATGAAAATTCTTTATCAATTTGTTTATACAAATTGTAGATAAGTGATGGGATATGAAAAGAAGAGATCATTTGTTGTATTTGAAGAGAAGGAGGCACACTGCTAGAATTGTTTATACTTGTTGAGGAAGGTGGAAAATCACTTCACAACAAGCCTACCATCTTACCTGCTTACCCCATGTTTAGTATTGCATCATAAATTATCTTTAAAAAATGTTATTATTCTCTGCTTTGAAAGAGAGAAAATGCTTCTTTAAAAAGAAATTTATTAACCATTTTAAAAGAAAATATAAAACTCAGATTTCACTGCATGTTTATGTTTGCTCACATATTGTTGACCTTTGTAATAGCCAAATATTTCCTGTTTTTACTTAAGGGTAATATTTATCTTATGATGTGGGATGGTAAGCTATACCTTGAAATCCTCATTTTACCCACAAGCCACAGAGAGGTCAACTGCTATTAAGGATACTTAGCTTGGATTCTGTACTTCCAATATGACTGAATCAGGCTGTTTTAAATATACTGTGTTGACTTTGTGGACTACACTTTCAGCCTTTTATAAGTTGGAGCATCCATACAACTGATGACAAATGAAGATTTATTTTATTTGAACCACAGAATTTTGGCCAAAGAGATTAGCTTCCCTCTGTTAAATTTAAAGCTAAGAGCACAGGGTTTCTTGGGGTAGTTTTATGTATTTAGTAATGGTCATAATGTACCATTTCAGGCTGCAGTCCTAAATGTATTTATTAGAAAGCACTAAATGCACAATGGCACATAACTCGGGTTGACAACAGAGTAATTCAAGCCATGACCCTTTGGACATGCATGTAACATCAACATGTACACAGAAGGGACATGGCTTTGATCACATGCCACAACCATCAAGTTAACTTTTTTGATCCTTCCTTCGGACACAGCTGCTATGCATACAACCCTCACCTTCCCCCCTTTTCCCCCCCAATGCCATACCAATGTCAGTTAACTTCCCTGATTCTGTCTCTAGTTTAAGAAGTAGCTGTTCTACATTTCCTTTTAGTTTGCCTTAGTTTTTACTATTACAGTTATGATCTTTAATATAATTATTATAGAAAAGAGAATATGCGTTAGACTTGCAACAATCTGTTTTTGCTTAAAAATTACTGAGGGGATTACTGATAACAGCTAAGTGCAGTTTAATTAAAAAGAGCAGAAATGCTCTTTTTCTGTAAGGATATGGGGGAACATACATGTGAATGCCTTTTATCTTCTTAAACTGTTGTGATGTGTAGGCACAGCTGTCTTATCTTATCCTTCATGCTATTCATACTGAAACCTGAGTTTCAGAAGTTTTACCTTGCGTTACTGGATAGTTCTTTGAAGCGCATTGTTGTCCTTTCATTTTTGTTGAAATATTCATGAAGCGTGAAGCAATGAGCAAATTTTTGATTGTGCAAATGCTTGATTTCAGCTAAACATTTCACGAAGTATTCAATGACATTCTGATTAGCAGTATGGTTAAGTACGTGCTGATGATATGGTCATTAAAAATTGGAATACTGATCTGACACATCTATACATTTTGTCATATACAGTACAATTCCCATTGTTTTCAGAGCATCTTTTTTACTTTCAATAGTTCTAACTCAGAGGGACATTAATGTAACATGAAACAACCTAAGGAAAGTTCCTTTCATCTCCTTAAAAATAATGGTTACATGATGTCAGCCTTCAGAGACAGTCCAGGCAAGAAGCACATCCAGAAATGTAATTACTCTTTAGTGTAAGGTTACATTAACAGAATCTTGCAGGTTTGGAAGTACATGCCCCAAAGGTACTTTTCCAAAAGGCAACTGGACTTTCTTTTTCTCCAACCCTGAGACAATCTTTGGGACAATCATGAGTTGGATGATTGAGAATCTCCATAGACATCTGAAAGGACATATCTTCTACATCATCTTTACAACCCAAGAACAGGAAGGATCCTTTCTAAGACATTTGCCATGCTCACATTCCTTCTGCAGGCCAACCTGCCACTTATCCAACCC
Organism: Pseudonaja textilis; assembly: GCF_049901715.1. Classification (NCBI taxonomy): domain Eukaryota; kingdom Metazoa; phylum Chordata; class Lepidosauria; order Squamata; family Elapidae; genus Pseudonaja; species Pseudonaja textilis. The sequence goes on along the minus strand of NC_141991.1, from coordinate 198,150,627 downwards.
TGTAGCCCTGACTATAGCTGTTCTCTATTTTTCAAGGTAATTCCCACATATTTAGAGCTAAGTTGCTGCTTATCTGTCTCTTCCTCTTCCATAGGAAATGTTAAAAAAAAATTTCTCTGCTGACCCTATCCAATTCTAGCCTATTTTTAAACCTGTTATTTCTTTTGCTGTGTCCTTTACCTGCATCCATTTTGGTCCAGTTAAGTTTGTGTTTTGGAAAAGTATCCTGCAGATGGACAATCCACACTGGTGGGATTCAATTTTTTTTTACTACCGGTCTTGTGGGCATGGCTTGGTGGGCGTGGCTTGATGGGCATGGCAGAGGAAGGATACTGCAAAATCCCCATTCCCTCCCCACTTCAGGGGAAGGTTACTGAAAAATCTCATTCCCTCCCCATCCTGCTAACCTGCTTTCCAGCTCCGTTCTCCTGTGCAGGGCAAAAAAAGAAGACCCAGCCAATCAGCTGGGACTCAGGAGGCAGAGAATAGATGGGGGCGGGACCAGTCAGAGGTGGTATTTGCTGATTTTCTACTACTGGTTCCGCTATCGGTTCTCCAGAACTGGTCAGAACCTGCTGAATACCATCTCTGACAATCCACCAGAGTCTTGACCTCATTCTCATAATGGCTTTCCAATATTTCTTTAAATGTAAAAAATTAAAAAGAGGAAAATATTTCATGGTAGGACAGATGTGAGGATAGTCCGTCAGTGACGCCTTTATCCTATTGATAACCAGGGTTGGTTCAGTGAATCTAGCTCACTAGGTGGATGTCCCCTTCCTTCTTTGGTACTCCATGGGCATCCCACCTGAAGTTTCATTGTGAATGGAAGAAGACAACCACCCCAGATGGATTTGTACTTTCTTTCTCTCAAAAGTATACCATAGCTGGGGTCTCCTGCTAGAACTTCAAAGCAGTTATTTCATGGCAAGAAAGCTGCAAAGTGATGGCCATTCCGGTTTGCTTAGTAGAAAGTCTTATGAATCTCAAACATGAAAAGAGATGTAATTATTTCAATAATATAATAATAAGTCCAACTTTTAATAGTTTAATTCTAATTTAATGATACGTTCGTAAAATATTGAGCTCGAAATGCTACACATGTCTGTAAAGAGATACCTCACTTCTAAAGTGAGCGAAAGATTACAACCTTATTTCAAATATTCTACCCAATCTTTTGTTCTAAAAATCCAGCTCGTTCATTTAAAGCCTTCTTAGGTACCCTCAAGAATCCCAGAAACTTGGCAGAACTACTGCTGAATGACAGGACTGTTCTGCCAAGAGCCATCTCAAGACTGAACCCTGCTCTCAATCTGAAAATCTATATCAACTGCAAAGCAACATTCAAGACTACGTTTTCCAGCTGTCTCTCCTTCCTGCCAGGGTAGCATTGTCCTGTGTGATCACAGGTCTGATTCCAGATGAAAGGCACATGTATAGGTCTTTCCTTCAACATCTGGAATTCATTCTGAGTTGGGAGGGCGCAACCAGACAGAATTTCATTATCATCTTGCTCCTTGTTTCATTGTTGGCTATTCCAGACACCAGGGTTTAGGTGTTTAGGTAGCTCTAGTTTGGAGGCTTTTAGTGGGACTGATGTGATTATCTGATGCTGTAAATTCTGACATATTGTATGTGTGACTATTGGGTTAAGAGGGAAAGAAGAAATAGATAGAGAAGAAACATTCTGAAATAATTAATTTCTATGATTGAGAATTCTGATTAACGTTTTATTGCTACTCTGCAGAAACAAACTGTCTGCTTTCATTAACACATGCTTTAACTTGTTGATACGGAATTAAATTTGGCCTTCAGTATGTTATGGAGTAAATTGGTAAGCAATACTTTCTGAACCTGGTTTGTATATTTTTTTCCCCCTCCTCCTCCTTCCATCGCTCCAGTAAACAATGTGAAATAATTATACCAGTTCCACACACGTTACCTTAAATTGCTCCCAAGGTTCAGATATGTACCTTGAGAACAGCTGCAAGGTATCTGTTAGATGAAGATTGAATGAGATGTTGTTGCAGAAAGAAAAAGTGGGGGAAGACTGTAAAAAAGGAATCTTGGAAATAATCTCAGTAAAGGCATGTAAATAAGGATAGTTTGGTATATAAGAAAAGTTTTTGTAAGAGGATATTTTAATACAACGGAATGGTGAATTTAAAAAGAAAAGCCAACAGAAAATACAAATGATTCTGCATAAGATTTAAAAAAGGGAAAATTTCTTTATGAATGACAGTATTCACCAAATTAAACTTTTATAGAGACACTTATCTATGTTATCAATGAGACAGACAGAAATAAAGATGAACTGTGTAAAACAAAGACATTTTGAATTTGCAAATAAATTGGGGAGATAGTTGGCATACAACATATGTTAATTTAGTACTGTGCATACTAAGTAAAGGTAAATGTAATAATTTCCTCTGTTGAGTTGCTTCCAACTCTAGAGGGTGGTACTTTTCTCCATTTCTTAGCTGAGGAACACAGCATTGTCTGAAGATGCTTCTGTGGTCGTCTGGGTGGCATGACTATATGCCAGGGCACATGGAATCTTGTTACCTTCCCACTGAAGTGGTACCTTCTTATCTACTTGCATTTACATGCTTTCGAACTTCTAGGTTAACAGGAGATGGGGCAAGAACGAGAGTTCACCCCATCACATGATGTTGGGTCTTGAATTGCCAGCCTTCTGGTTAACAAGCCCAGCATCTGAACTGGTAGGTCACCATGTCCCCTCTGCATGCTAAGAGAAGCCTCCAAATTTAGTTTTGCATTGGCTCCCCAAATTCTTTAATCTAGTACTTTTTGATTGTTGTGGGATTGGTTCATCTTTGAAGTCTGCAGACCACGTCATCTTTCAGAATAGTTTTGGAAAAGACAAGCTACTTCCAAAATGGCCAAATTGCCACTTCCCTTAAATATATATAGTAACTAGTCAAACAAAATCCTTACCTTACAGTAGGTCAGGTATTCCTAACATGGAAGAGATCGTGTTGCAACTTCCTATGATGTAGTTTTTAAGAATGAAGCCCCTTTTGTAGAAAAAGAGATAATAATCTCAGAAAAACTCCACCAATGTGTTTAAATATATCTAGATTTCTAAGCAGACTAAGTTAGTTTCCTGGCCAGTTAAACCTTGAAGTTTTGTTTGGTTCCAAATTATTGTATTTCTTCTTTAAAAATAACTGTTCTTTCTAAATAAATTTGCTAATTGTTCTGATCTAAAAACATGAACAATGAATAATCCCACATAAAGTATTCTATGCATTGATAATAGTTTGATTTGATTACAGATTTGTGTCATGATAACACTGAAGGATCAGTGGGTTTTTTTTTTAATAGTTAAAATATATCCTGTATAAGTATATGTAGTCTACATTCGGATGGGGGATTTCCTCTTTTAGAAATAAAGATCACATTTAAAATATTTCTTTTATTATTTCCTTTTTAAAACCTTCTTTTGGCTGCCCCAAAGGACTCCCTTCTACAAGTTCTCAAAAAGCAGGAACAGCTGTGGTGCCTTTATACCAGTTCTCCCCTCACCATTTCCTGCTGTCTCAGGAAGGGAAAAAGTCACAGGGGAATCAGACGGGTAAGGAATTCCTTGTGTGATAGAAGAAGTTATGTCCTGCTCTTTAAGCTGCCTTTCCTCCCTTAATCTTCTGGTATTTATCAAGAAGAGACCAGGGAGGACTTGCAAGTGGGAGTTAACTGTTCCTCCTCTGATGAATACCAGAAGTCTAAAAACAAAGCAGTCAGCAAGTATGTACTTCTACCTTTCTTGGTTCACCCATGTAGAATTCTTTCTCCTTTCGGGGAAAGATAAAAATTCAGCCAGTGTTATAAGGCATTCCACCCATCCTTGCCTGTTAGGAGCTGGAGTCTAATGCTGTGATTCTGTGATTCGTTTTATGACTTTTTTGTTGCGGTTCTTAAGTGAATCGCTGCAGTTGTTAAGTTAGTAACATGGTTGTTAAGTGAATCTGGCTTCTGAATTTGAATTCTGTTAGGAGAATGCTGTGATTCTAGGAGAATACAGTAATAGCACTAGCAATAGCACTTAGACTTATATATCGCTTTATAGTGCTTTACAGCACTTGCAAAGCAGTTCACGGAGTCATCATATTGCCCCCAACAATTTGAGTCCTCATTTTACCCACCTTGGAAGGATGGAAGGTTGAGTCAACCTGGAGCCTGGTGGGATTTGATCTGCCAAATTGCAGTAGGAGTAGCTTGCAGTACTGCACTCTAACCACTGCGCCACCAAGGCTCCTCAACTTAAGTAATCCTCAATTTACAATTACAATTGAGCCCTGAAGTTCTGTTGCTAAGTGAGACAGTTGTTAAATGAGTTTTGCCCCATTTTTTTGACTTTTCTGGTCATAATTCTTAAATGAATCGCTGCAGTTATTAAGTCAATAACCCAGTTGTTAAATGAATCTGGCTTCCCCATTGACTTTGCTTGTCAGAAGGTCGCAAAAGGGGATCACGTGACTCTGGGACACTGCAACCATCATAAATATGAACCATTTGTAAAACGTCCGAATTTTGATCATGTGACCAAGGGAATGCTACAACCATTGTAAATGGGATAAAACGGTCATAAGTCCCCCTTTTCAGTGCCGTTGTAACTTCGAACTAAACAAACTGTTGTCAGTAGAGAACTACCAATACAGTAACTCTGGAAAGCAGACTTAAATGCCAAACCAGCCTCCCCCGCTCTCCCTTAATGGACTCTCAATGGGCTGACACAGAATTAATCCCATAGCAGAGATTAAGCACCTGTACCATAAATCAAAAACAACCATTCCTCTCCACTGACTTACAAAGGAAACATTGAACAGGAACACCAGTGGCAATAACGGGCAATGAATGGCTGGTGGACAGCTGGGATGAGGCCAGCGGCAAGGCGAATGTCCAAATAGCAAAACAGCATAATGCCTAAAGGTCAAGCATTTGCTGTTACGAAAGGGCCCATGTCAGTCATATGATCTATGTGTGTCACTGATGTTCTGAAATAAACTCACTGATTTTGTTAATGTCTTTTTATGTTTAAATAATGCCAAATTCAGCCTTTCCATATACCCATCTTCCCCTGCAAACCAATGCTTCATACACACAAATTCCGTGGCTCTGGGAGGCATAGTAACAATAAAATAAAATTTAAGTTTAATGCTGAACTGCAAAAGTTTGCCCACTCTTATCTTTAATGTCTGAATGGGATAGAAAGAAGAAGAGGTCTAGATATATTTATATCCGTCCATTGAATGCTTAATTAAAATAATGCTGTTCATTTATCTTACTATGTTTTTAAGAACTATTTAATGCCAGGTGCAGGATGACAGCAATGTTTTAATTTTTTTAAAAAATTCCATATTCCACAGCTAAAATACCTCTGCCAACAATTCTTCAGCAATGACAATGACCTCCATAAATATTCATATAGATGCACTTCAGCATTTTATCTCATAAAGGGGAACTAGCTGACAACACTTTTGAAGATGCCAGCAAAGACGCACTGTTAATAATATTGTGGGACGCTAAACAGCTCTTCCAGCTATTGTGGATATAAATTCTGAGCCAGGTAAGTATAAATCAGATTGAACAGAGATTTAGCACAACCTCTAGGCAGAAGATGTTGGCTTGACAAATATATTACAACTAATACACTGAGTAAATAGAGATTTAATAGAACTGACTAGGAAGTTTGGTTTATTGACTGACATCTTTTGGTTCCAATAATCCCTGACTTTACATCTGACAACAACCACAAATTCCTATTATGGAATTAAGATGCATTCATTTTTTTCAGATTTTGGACAAAGCAAGCAAATTTCTCTGAAATGCCTTCAGGCAGCCTGGAGATTACATTCTGAAAAGAATGCTGCTGTTTTAAGAAAGGATATATCACCATTTTGATTTACCTTCTTTCTGACAAGTGGTGTGCGGATGTGTAAAAATCCAGCCATCTCTATTGTTCATGTTAGTAGTATTGCAGTTTGACAAGTATTTTTTAGAGATGTATAAAATCTCCATAAATTTGTACCCTACCTTTAAAAGTGTGTGAAGCATCTGTAAATATTTCTCGCCAATTTATATAACAGGTAAGGTAAATAGTTTTAATAACCATTTTAATAATGCGTATTACATTGCTTTCATTCATAAACACAAATGAGCCAGACATGGGCTTATATCACAGAAAATTTTCCCATGCAGGTAGTCCTTGACTTACAACCATTCATTTAATGACTGTTTGAAGTTACAACAGCACTGAAAAAAGTGACGTACAACCATTTTTCAGACTTATAACCAGTCACAATATCCAAATTCAGATGTTTGGCAACTGATTGCAGTGTCCTGGGGTCATACTATCCCCCTTTGCAATCTTCTGACAAGAAAAGTCAATGGGGAAGCCAGGTTAAGTGTTACTAACACTGTGATTCACTTAACAACTGTGGCTAGAAAGGTTGTAAAATGGGGTAAAACTCATTGAACAACTTTCTTGCTGAGCAACATAAATTTTGGTCTCAATTGTGGTTGTAAGTTGAGGACTACCTGTATAAGGATATTTTTGTTTTCTTGTTATTAATTACCACTCAGTTATGCAGCTGGAAAATGAATACCAGCTGGACTTTGATTCTAGTGTGCCACTTTCAAATTCCTTTTGGTTTATTAGATCTTCTGGCAAAAAGCATTTATACTTCTATTCCTATAGGAAAGATTTCTTGCAGTTAGGACCCAGATGCTTACAACCTTGCAACTCCAGATGTTTTTTGTTGCTATTGTGGACAGTTTAAACAAAACACAAAGACTGGAATGGGGTAGCTAAAGCGAGGAATTGTTGGACTATATACAGTATAGCATGTTTTGAAATATCTCTATGAACATCAGCATGCTACTAAATGCTTTATTCACAGTTATGATTTTCTGTTCAAAATCTTCAGGGAAAATTTAGCTTCCAGGGGATGCCCATTTCAACTGGCAGCATAACTTTGATTTTTAAAATCATTTAAAAAATGATTTTCTGCTTCTGAGAACAGAAGCAGTATTTTCTAGGATATCCCTCCCTTTTCCATTAATTCTTTTAATGAGATTGGTACACTACTTTTACTGGTGTCAAACTCAGCTCCGGCTGAGTTCAACTCTACTAGTCTTCAGTTCTTTAAATATATTTTTCTCTAGCATTGGAGCTGTTGTATATAGACATTTGCATACTCGTAATACTACGTTCCGATTGGACAATCACTACCGCCTAGTGATTGGTGGTTAACAGCAGTTTATGATTGGCCGCGCAAGCGGCGGGAGGTTTAAAATAATGCCATTGGTTGCGAGCCGCGAGCAGCCACTATAAAAAGGGCTGCCGCGGCTCGAGTTTAGTTGATGTCACTGACAGTTAAATAAAGAGCTGAACTCAACTCCGGTCTCAAGTCTATCTTGTTCTGGCAATAGAACAGGAGCTCTGTCTTGAAAAATATGCATTGATAAAAAGTCTTATGGACCAGATGCAAGCTGTGAAAAAATACACTGGTGAAGTATTTTTTTTTCTTTGCTCATTGCTATTTTTTAATTACACTTAATTATACTTCAGCTACAATTAACACTTCAGTGCAAGAGCTACTGTGTTCCTAAGGCATTATATATCACACACACTAATGCAGAAAGATGTAATTCTGGGGAAAGTAACGATTTGAAAGATCATGTATGTTTTACCTTAAAGACATCTCATTGTTTCAGTCGAGTATAAGCATGCATACATCTGAAGTTCTGAAAAGGAGCAAGTTTGAAAACAGAAAATGTCTGTCTGTATTATCTATGGATGTATGCACCATTACAAATTAAGTGAATAAAAACACACTCCTGCTTTAAAAAAATATGAATGACTATCAATAGCTCTAAATATCTGTTAAGGAAGAATGGGAGCTTACTTTTGGCTAATAATGAGCTACATTCACTAAATAAAACACCGCTTACTAGTGCTACCAGTGGAAAACAGGGGTTTTAAGAGTGGAATATGGACACTGGATAAGGAGTCATTCTTTCTTTTAGCTGAGTGAAGAAAGGATAGTTAGTAGTTAGTAAAAAGTGGGCTGTTCACATAGTGAACACTTGACAAAGAGAATTGCTCTGCTTTTTTATGGGGATCTGGTATTATAATCCCTTTTGACTGAAGTGACAAGTAGGTGTACTTATCTTTAATGGCCTAAATCACTGCCAAGATCAGATTTTCTGAATTCCGTTTGCATTGGGCTTCTGAGCTACAAAATTCCAGATGACCAGATGCAGCAAAGCAATGAAGAAAATGCTAACTGTTTATTGCCATCTAGTGGCTGTCCATATTTTTAGAGCCCAGATATGGTAGTCCTACAATGTTCCAAAGGTACTTTTCCAAAAGGGACTTTCTGGGTTTTTTTCTTGAAAACATTTCACTTCTCACCCAAGAAGCTTCTGCAGGCTCTTCAGAACTGAAGAAACTTCTTGGATGAGAAGTGAAACTTTTAAGTGAAAAAGAACCAAGGAAGTCCACTTGCTTTTTAGAAAGCACCTTTGGGTCAACAGTGACCTGGATGATTGAAAATCTCCATAGACATTTAATCCTACAATGTTTATATATGTCCTTAGTTTTGAAATACTTGTGTCCTGTATTCATAGTGGCTTAACTTTAAACCAGAATAAGAAAATCCAGTCTGCACTGAAACATTTTTGCAATGATTTGAAAGGTATTCAGCCTGGACAATGACAATAACATATCTTCCCACTGGACAATTAACATATCTTCCCACTGGACAATTCTCTACTGCTGTAGCTACCGTCTCTCGCAATCCTAACCATTGCCCTTTGACTGTATACTGAATTAAGAATGAGAAAGGTCAATAGTCTATGAACTTTTATGTACATCTAGATCTACATTTCTCAACTTTGGTAATGTTGTGTGGAGTTCAACTCCCAGAATTCCTTAGTCAGAGTCACTGACAGATCCCTAAGTTGCCTCAGGTTTTTTTAAAAATATAATATTGAATTAAGCTTGAATTAATTAATTGAATTATACTCTCACTTATCATAATTTCCCTTAGAGTCTCCCAGAAAGAATCTGTCAGGCAATATGATCAGCCCACAAAATACTCCGGGTTTGTGCGGGAGTGTACTTTTTTTTTTAATGGCAAACATAGTCATATTCTTCTAAGCACCTGCCCAGACCAAAAAACAACAACACCCTAGCATCATTTAATCAGCTTCCTGATGATAGAAACTGGGATCTACTAATGCACAATTTCTTTTACAGAAAGACAGTTGCTTCTTCAACAGCTGCCTTGATCACAGGCTTCTAATAACTGGAGATCGAAAGAAAGATTAGAAGAGCAGTACAAAAATAATAATAATAATTCATCAGTGTTTTTTTCTTAGATTCAGATTCCTGGGGGAGAGTCTATTTTGAAGTGAGTGATATGTTGTTCCTTTCCTGAACTTAAGTCAGTAATAAAAAATGCGGGCAAGCAGATGGCTGGGGAAATTATGCAAAGCCCAGTATCTTGATCAAGGAACAGCAGAGCTGTCTTTGTTAAGAATCTGAATGTCTGAGCAGAGGCGTCCTCTCCGGAATGAGAGAAAGAATGCTTTGAGAAAGCAGACCCCAAAATACATATAATTTATCACCTAAGTGGAGGGAGGAGTAACTTTCAACAAGCAGATGTAAAATGTCCGCCTTGGGACCATAACTAGTTTTGTTTTCTACAGAGTGGAAAACTCCACTCGCTAGAAGAAAAGAAAAGAGATGTAAAAAGGCAGCCATGTCCTAGGAATGTGGAGTATATTGTTTTACAATCTTCCTTACTGGCAATGTCAGATGTGATCTGCATGTTCAGAAATGAACTTTATAGGTTAATCTGTGCATGGACACCAAGGGGCCATTTCATTTTTGTCTTTTCGTTTTTCAGACCTCTGAATGTGCAAAGAAAGATTAAAACAAAACAAAAAAGCAAAACAAGCCAGCTCCTCTTATCCTATGTTAATAAAATCTGGAGCCTGAGGGGAAAAATGCCAGAAAGATGATGTCCACCTCTATATTACTAAAACTTTTGTGACTGTAACCTTTACCTGGGTGCATTGCAGATGAAACTTTTTGAACTAAGATATCTCAAATGGGCTAACTTACAGAATCAAAATTGGGGACCCGTGACTTTTGTGCAATTGAAATTCAGCAAACTTTAGAAAACATTTTATGACACAAAAATAATCATAAATCATTTTGTGACCCAATACAAAATGTTGTAAAACGTTTCCCATCGTCTACTCCTGTTGTTTGACCTTGCTAATCAGTTGAACATGGACTATTTTCAAGGCGGGTACATCGCTGACTAGCTCCCTGAACTTTTAAGAACTTTTAAAAATTAGAAGTGATGCCATGTTGAAGACATTGAGGAACATATTCTTGATACAATGCTCAGTGGGTTTTATCCAAAATTCTTTGTATTTAACGGACTCAAGGCTAACTTCACAGGTTTGGCTGAAATCTCTGAATTATTTCTTTTTAAAAAGTATTTTAAAACAATAAACTACCCACTTCAGTGACTGTTAACTTGTAAATTCTTTGGAAGTCAATCTTATTAAAGTATACTCAGGATTTCATTTTAAGTTTTGATACAAGAAACATTGCAGGTAACCCTCAACTTATAACCGGGGTGGGATTCTACTGGTTTGGACCAGTTCTACTGCTTCACCCAAGAGGCTTCCCTGAGGCCCAGGAGGCAAAAAAAATGGGGAGGGGGGTTGCTGCAAAAAAAGAGAAGAAGCCATGCCTACCAAGTCACATGGCCATGCCCACCTAGGCACACCCAACTAGCCCTGCCCACAGAACTGGTTGGTAAATTTTTTTAACCCCATCCCTGCTTATAACCATTTGTTTAATGGCCATTCAAAGTTATAATAGTACTAAAAAAGTGATTTATGAATAGTCCTTGCACTCATGACCATTGCAGCATCCCCCCAGTCACATGATCAAACCTAGATGCTTGGCAACTGGCATGTATTTACAGTTGGAGCATCCCAGGATCCTGGGATGGTCATTAACCTTCTTAAGGAGATTCTGACAAGCAAAGTCAATGGGAGAAGCCAAATTTGCTTAACAATTCACTTAACAACTGTAGTGATTTGCTTAACAACCATGGCAAAGAGATTATAAAATGGAGCATGACTCACTTAACAACTACCTTGCTTAGCAACAAAAGCTTTGGGCTCAATTTTTGGAATATTATGAAGCACACCCTGAGAAGCAAATGGACCCGATGTTTTTAGATGCCCAAAAAGCCTTTGACAATGTGAGTTGGCGATTTATTTTACTTCAATTGATACAAATGGGCTTTGGTAAAAAAGTTATTCAAGCCATTGAAATGATATATCATGAACAAACTGCAAAGGTGATGGTGAATGGAGAATTAACAGAATCTATAGATATAAGAAAAGGGACAAGGCAAGGCTGTCCATTGTAACCTCTGCTGTTTGTGTTAACGTTGGAAGTGTTGAATAGGAACATCAGAGAAGAAAAAGAGATAAAAGGAATGAAAATTAAAAAGGAGGAATATAAATTGCAAGCTTTTACAGATGACCTGGTATTTATACTAGAAGATCCACTGGAAACAGCACCTAAATTAATAGAAAAAATAGAAGAATATGGAAAAGTAGAAGGTCTGAAAATAAATAAAGATAAAACAAAGATATTTACAAAGAATATGTTAGCAAGACAAAAGAAAGAGTTGGAAGAAATTTTAAAAATACAGGTCACAAACAAGGTTAAGTATTTAGGGATATATATTACACCAAGATGTAACACACTGAAAGAGGACAATTATGTTAAACTCAAACAACAGATTGCAACAGACTTGATAAAATGGGAACAACTATCATTGATTGGGAGAATATTTACAATTAAGATGAATGTATTGCATAGAGTTTTATATCTATTCCAGACAATTCCTATCCGATAAGTTTTTTGAAGATTTAAATAGAATTGTGTTCAAATATATTTGGCAGGGTAAAAAAGCAAGAATAAAATTAAAACTGATACAAGATGCAAGAATAAGAGGAGGGTTTGTCTTGCCCAACTGGGAGTTATATAATCAGGCGACAAGTTTGATGCAGATAAAGGAATGGATAACACTAAGAAACAGTAGACTATTGACTTTAGAAGGGCATGACTTAATGTTGGGATCACATGCTTTCCTCTGGTATAAGGGTATTAAATCACAGGGGTATTTTAGAAGACATTATATTCAAGAGGCATTGTTTTTGAATTGGGAGAAGATAAAAAGACAATACTACTTAAAAATTCCACTATGGACATTAACTATTGAAGCTTTTTCTTATCCAATAATATATAAAAAGGAATGAACAGTTAGATATGGTGAGATGTTGAATGAAAAGGGTGAACTTAAATCTATGCAAGTGTTGGAAGAACAAAGTGTAAAAATGAACTGGTTTTCATACTTGCAAATACAATCTAGGTTTTATAAAGATTCTAAAGCAGAAGGTATTTATGACAAGTTGACTGATTTAGATAAAATTTTGATGGGAACTGATGAAAAGGTAATTTAAAAACTTTATGGACATTTATTAGAATTTAAACTGGAGGAGGAACAGGTAAAAGAAATGATGATTGCTTGGGGTAAAATTTTTGGATATGGGATTGATTTAGAAAAATGACAACTGCATATAAATTTTTTTTGTATAAGATGATTTACAGGTGGCATCTACCCCCGACGAAACTTGCGAGAATATTCAAGAATAAATTGGATAAATGTTGGAAATGTCATCAGATACCCGGCTCATATTACCATATGTGGTGGACATGTTCGAACACAAAGAAATATTGGACAAAAATCCACACACGGTTGGAAAAAATGATAAAACAACATACAGACTTTAAACCAGAGGTCTTTTTATTGGGAATCATACCGGAAACGTACAACAAAGAGCTGAAATATTTGATTATAAATGTTTTAACAATGGCCAGAATTGTACCGTGTTTCTCCAACAATACGCCCCCCGCATAGGAAGACCCAGCATGTTTTCTAGGCATAAAATGAAATTAAGCCCCTCCCTCCCAAATTTAGGCCTAGTTTAAAACATGCAAAATTGGGGGGGAAAGGCAGGGGGGAAGTTGCCATTAGGAGTGCCTCACGGGCAGGTACGCCTCACCATCAGCCGCTCCTAACACCATGGTGGAGCATGGAGGGCTGCCTTACCCCTCCCTTACCCGGGTCAGTAGGCGGGTGGCATGGGCGTGGATGTCCGGCAGTGTTTCAGCTTCTCAGGCTTCCATAGCTTCCATGGTTCCCACCGGTGCTGGCGCCTCTCTTGCCAGTGCCGTCTCCAACAAGAGCAGCTGAATCGCTCCCACTTTTCCTCTATCCCTGTAACAACAGGAAAAAAATTTTTTTGAGGTACCTGGGAGTGCTGCGCACTGTGTTTTGGTTTAATCCCGAGCGGCTGGGCGTGAGAAGAGCTGAGCGAGCGTCTCTGCTGCTGCTACCCTTGGTGCTCCAGCCTCGGGCTCTGCAAGTTTGCAAAAGTCCTGGTGCACAGCCCATTCTTGCATTCCAAGTGCCCAGCGTCGTCTCCAATAACAGCGGCAGCAGTGGCGGGAACGGTCGAAGCATTTCAGCCACTTTTCGGGTGGGGGAGCCACCTCCATAACTTCCACGATTCCCACCGCTGCTGCCACTGTTATTGGAGATGGTGCTGGTGAGAGAGGGACAGCTGCAGCTCGGCCTGGGTGCTTGGAATGCAGGAACGGACTGCGCACCGGGACTTTTGCAAACTTGCAGAGCCCAAGGCTGGAGCACCAAGGGTAGCAGCAGCAGAGACTCTCACTCGGCTCTTCTCATGCCCACCCAGCTACTTGGGATTAAACCAAAACGCAGTGCGTGGTGCTCCCAGGTACCTCAAAATCTTTTTTTTCCTGTTGTTACTGGGACGGGGGAAAAGCAGGAGCGACTCAGACGCTGTTGTTGGACACAATGCTGGTGCGCACTGGGGTGGGGGGGAATTAATCCACCCCTGAAAAGATGTCTTAGCAGTTTTTTCAGGGCTCAAAAAAAAAAGAGGCCCAGCCTTATTTTGTGAGAAACACAATATTTACGAAGAATTGGAAAAATGATAAAATACCTATGCAGGAGGAAGTTATTAAAAAAATTATGGAGTGTGCTGAAATGAGTAAATTGACATTTGAAATTAGAGAACAAGGAGATAAGCAATTTTATATGATATGGAATTTGTTTTATCAATGGTTGGATAAAAAGACATGGTAAGGTAATAGAATAGATAATTTTGTTATAGAAGCTTAATAGATTGATATAAAACATAATGTAGGCATATATAGCCATTGGATGAAAGCATAATACAGTTTTTTGGGATATCTCGTATAAAATGATGGAATAAATAGTTTAGTCATGGATGATTAACAATTGATAAATATATAAGCATATGTTAGTTTGACAATGTGAGATTGATACAAACTGCGAGCAATGACTAAGAAAGGATTGCACAAAAGATTTGAAACCAGCTGACATACTGTATGTATATAAAATGGAAGGTGGTTTTATGTTTTTATGTATTGTTTGTATATGTTTGTCTTAAATAATAAAAAATTTTTAAATATATAAAAAAACTTTTGGCTCAATTGTGGTTGTAAGTTGAGGTCCACCTGTATTGTTAATAACTTAAGTGTTTATTAGAATGCATACATTGATATGTATGAGTTATGGCAACCTGGGAGGAAACTTTGTCTTATTCTGTACATTCCCTGCTCTGTTGGACAGGACACGTCACAAAGAAAGCTGTCCAGATGATGTCTGGGTCCTGAAACTTTACATCCAAATTCAGGCTTGTGTCTGTGGAACTTGATACTGAATTGGAGCAAAGCCTGCCAGGTTGTCTCTGGAAATAAAGAGAAATATTTTTAAGTCTCCAAGTTAAGAAATTTGGCAGCCGTGGCTTTACAAAATATTCATATAAACAATGACTAGGAGAGAAGTATTAATGTCCTGTGGTGGCTGCTTGCACTGTCACTCAGAATCAAGAATAATAGAACTTTGTGGAATAACATAAAACAGCTGATATGAAGCATGAACAAAAGGCCATGTTAGGTATGAGCATTTGGTTATCCAACAAACATCATGCAGATCTTTTCAGCAAGTATCAAAGATAGGTGTTGCTCCATTTCCAGAGTCTCTGGTATAATATGTTCAGTTTATTTTAAATAAGAATTAGGAATTAAAAAAAGTATTAGTCATAGCCCTTAGTGTATCCAAACTGCCTTTGTATGTTTCTTTAGTTACTATAAATATAAGATTCCCCTCGCCACACACAGAGCACTTCATCTGAAATAAAAATGCCATGGACAAATAATCCCATCCTAAATACAACTTCTGTTTCATTTTTTCAAAGCTATTATATTTATGCCAAATATTCTTTTATTTACTTTTCTCCCTCTCAAATAAATAATGGTATTGAGGGAAATATTGTTCCCCCAAAATGTCTTTTCACCTTATTCTTTGAGATAGCCATTGTTTTCATGTGTTTCCTACATTACCCTAAAATTAATCTCAGCCAATGAAGTTTCAAGTACACAGTATGCAATCACACTATTGTGTGTCAAAGCTGGCTACTACTACTGATGTCATGAAAACCAGTTTAAGCCCAAGAACAATGGTTCCTAAACAGTGAACATCACTGTGAATAGTTTTGAAGAGGGAAGTTCAATAATATGAAAAGTATTTTTTAAAATGTAATTTGACACAAGTTTGGACCAGATTCTGCAGTTGATTGTCACCAATCATCACTTAAACCAGCTTTTTCAATAGGGTTTAGTGATGGAAAGTCGTGTCTCTGCAATCATTTCTGCACACATATTCATTTCTTATTTACAATTAAATTGTGCTCTGATTTCCAATTACATATTTTTTTAGAACGAGGCTTTATGATAGCATCTTAATTTTACATGTAACAACAATTCCATATTCCATTTAGAATTTCATGTGTTCCTTATATTATTTTCTCCTTAAACACTGATCAGTGCATATTTTGTTAATCCATATTCTTACTCTGCAGCATTGTTTAATTCCTAAAATCCTTTTCCTGCAATGGCTGATTTATAGATATGACCAACAAGTCACAATGATCTAAGGGGAGAGAATAACCTTGTGTTTCCAACCACCCATGCCTTTTTACATTTATATAAATATAAAAAACACAAAATATTGTTTGTTTCCTCCAAACAATGTTTGAAAATGCAGTGTACAAACCAATGTAATTTCATGACTTTTTCTGGTTGGCAGCCAATGTAAATACTTATACTAGGACAACAAGCCAACTTCCTGCCATTTAGGCTTTTTTGTTTCTCTGAGTGCAACTTGTTACTACCGCCTGCCTCTGACAGCCTATTAACCCCTGTTTGCAGCAAGGAAAAACAGATGTGGGTTTCTTAAGCAAATTATTGATTATTTTGCCACATGTCATTTTTGCAGCTAAGTGTTTCCAGCTTTTCTGAACATTCCTCGGCAACAAGATCACATTTTCCTTCAACCTGTTGATTAGCATACATTTTATCTGCTTGGAAAGTACAGCTTGAGTTTGTTAAGCAACACGCAGAGATGTACTGGATTGTAGCCCAGCCAACTTGAAAGAGTGAGGAAGCTTTGGCAACCCGACGGGTGTGTCTCTGAAGTCAAGTAGAAAGTCATTTCATCACCTTTGTTTTAGAGAATCTTCAGCTGGTTTCATTCCTTTCTCGTGTTCGGGTGATTGCCTATACATTATAGTTGCTAAAGGAAGGGGAGCTATTGTAAATGGCCATGTTTACAATAAAGGTCATTTCAAAGGCTACAAAGGTACATCAAGAGACTCAGAGCTACCATTTTGTGAGGCATCTGCATCTCTGCATCTGCATCTCTGGTCCATTTTGGGATGGAACTTCTGAAAGAGGTGGGATAAGTCTTATAGTTTATCAGCAGTTTGCCTGAGAAACAAGGCAATAAGAAAGTGGGTTAGAATAAATAGAATGGAACAGAACAGAACAGAATAGAATAGAATACCTTTATTGTCATTGCATTCCATGAATACAATGAAATTTGAAAGCTACTCCAGCACAGTGCCCAAACACCACATCACAATCATACTACAGAGTATATAATAATAATAATAATAATAATAATAATAATAATAATAATAATAATAATAATAATAAATCACAAATGCACTGTTTGATTCAAGATGATTATTACCTTGGAAAAGAAACTGTTTGTCAATCTATTAGTCCTCATTTTATTTTTAGGTTAGGTTCAAAGAATATTGGCCTGACTTCCAGTGTTTATTGAATCAATGTTTATTTATTTTTATTTAAACCTTACGCTCCACAGAATTTTAGGTAGCTCAGAACAGCAATATCAAATACTGAAATATCAATCATAAAAACAGAGTAGCAACACAGAAACATCGTGCCCTTTTAACATCCAGAGGTAAAACAAGTTGAATGGCTACTGATTTACTGTATATATTCTACCTTAATATATTCAAAAGCCTACATACCATTTTTGTTCTTTTTTCTTTTTAGTTCTAATTTTCTTATAAATTAGATTTAGGATTAAGCAAATGCTAGCAGTAGTAGCATTGTCACTTCTTATGTAACCACAATTCATTTACTAGAGTGAACTATGCGTTATCTAGCTCTTACATGAAAAATTGTTAACTTTAAATATTTTCTTTCTCCACCTGCATAATTTTGTATACTTTTCTTCCACTTTTTTTACTTTCATTCTAGCTCTATAACATCATTCAATATAGGGAGACTTATGGGCATATGTTTTAATTTAACACAAGACTGAATATTCATTAGTCTCCTACAAGCTAACATTACTGCGGAGAAGTGTAATCAAAAACACAAGAACTCTGGACCCGCTTGTGGTCTTGTTGGGCATTCCAGCATGTCTTTGTAGTGGCTCCTAATTCTCCACTATGATTCCATCCTCAATCTTCTGCTGCTTTAGTTAAATATTTCAGAAATTATGAATCAGAGGTAGTGTTTTAAATGGTTGCAGCTTGTGCCTAAATCTATCTATGGCTGAAGACCAAAGATTCAACAGGATAAAATTTTGCACTGGATAAGTTCACATATCACACAGTGCAAGACTTTATTTTAATCATGAGTTAATTCACAAAACGTTATATCTTGATGCAAATGTAACGCTGAGTAATAAGCTATTGTTTAGCAATCACAATGGCTGGGTTCATTTACTTATTATCCTAGGCCAAAACGAAACAAGCCACATTGTAGCTGAGCATCCCATGTGAATCTAGTTATTTCAGTACCCGACAGAAGAGTTTTATAAGGCATTTATTAAGGCTTATATCCTGTTCCAATGGAAAAAACAATTCCGTTAAAGAAAAGAGGCCTAAATGACAGGCAGCAGATCCAACTTCCATGTGGAATGCTAAATTCCTCAGGGCTACTAGATCTGACTTGCAAAAAAATCTATTCTTTGTCAGCTGAATAACAATAATTCCATAGACAGAAACTGTTATGTCTGATTTTCATATTGGTTTCAACGTTTACACAAATAGTTCTTAGTTTCTAGGTAGCGTTATTTTGCTTATATATGTTTTCCTTAAAATGTTTCCATGTATTCATTTAGAATTGTATATGAATATCTCATTTGGAAATTTTAGTTGGGAGAGGTGATTTCTAGCAACTATTTGTTTATTTCATAAGGAATTTAGAATTTTTATCAATAAATTACTAATATTTTTAGTGTTAGCATATTGTATTGGAGCACAGATATTGTTTTGCCCATATCTAACCTTTGGAGTCCTTTTAAGAGTTAAGCTCTTCTAAGAATTCAGTTTGTCCTCAATTTTTATTGTTTATCATGGCATTTTAATGTGATTTTTGTAAATAGTTTGCATCCTGTAATTAGGACGTTTGTTCTTGTAGTTCTTGTTTTTTTTTACTTTTTTTTTTTTGCTGTCCTTGTTAATTTGGTATATTTTTGGATGTACACTTTTGTGAACTCCTTATCCTGTATCACAGAATTGCCTTCTTGAGATATCTTTAATTCTGTAGCATCACTTGCTTTTCCTGATAGTGTCCCCTTGTTTTTTCATTGTTGGACAGTGGGAGGATAAGGCTGATAAAATTATCTTGGTGTAGAAATGAAGGCATGTCTGTGTTGAAGATGTTGGAAATCCAGGCACATTGCTGGACCTTCACCCAAAGATTAAGCTCCAAGAACTTGGATATATCCCATACTCTTTTTTTTTATAGCCCCTTTATCCTTTCTCCATTTTTGCCTAGCAAACGGACCATGAGATCAAACACTGTGCAAAGCATATTGAAAAAACCATGCTGGCCTGGTTTATATGCATACACATCATATATGCCTAGTTTAAACTGTATGCATATGCATCATGATCTCACACAATGTTGGGATATTGCGTTTTCTTTTTTGTAGAGTAGCCCTCTGAAATCCTGAAGTTTAGTCCCCAGAACTAATAACAATAGATTTGTGTGTAGAAGTGGCCCTTCAAGACAATTTAGAAATTATAGTTTTCCTAGAAAATGTGAGTATGAGTAGAAGCCTTTAGTGCTGGTGGTTACCCTCCAAATTTATGTAATTTCAAGAGCTCACAATGATGTAGGAAAACTTACGGCTGTACAATTGTCTACTTCTACACTTCATCCCTTTGGACACAACATAAATACTGTTTATGTGTCTCTGAAGGATATTTCTTAATAACAATGGCTAATTCAGTTTTCTGCATTAGACCCCTCCTTACTACAATTATTTCAAAAATGTTAAGTAGCACATATGTTTTCTAAATAAATAAGTAATATGTGATCTGATATGAATATCACACTGTGCTAAAGTATGGTCCATTATGTTTTAGCTTAGAAGGGTGGTGTTATGGCATTGTGCAACACGTGAATCCAAGTAACTCTACCTTATGCAGCAATAGTGTGTAAGAAAAGCATGGTGTAATAGAATGTGGAAACCAATTCTTTGAGTGAAAAGCTAAGAGACCTGTTCTATTTATGAATTTAGAATTATGAGGTCTATTTTCATGTGGATGAGACAAAACAGAAAGAAAACACACTCAAATCACATAGCCAACCTAACAGCCATAAACAAACATTATTTTCTATTACAATTTATTACACAGTAATTTGTTTTCCCCAAGTAATCCTTTGAACAGTATGTAATGAAAATAATATTGCAGTAGAAAGCCTTTTTCTATACCCATGGCATTTAGAGACTATAACTCCCAGAATTCCTAGCCAGATGTAATAGAAAGAATGAATAACTAAGAAATAGGAAGAAGAACCACTATGAAGATGATGGTCAGATTTTAAAAAAATCCAACTCTGGAGAAAACTATATTCTGAGTAAAGATTTCAAAGACATCCCTCCTTCTTTCTTACAAAGGTTAAAGGAAGGAAGAGTGAAGGGCTTTCAGTCTTGTCAAAATTCTAAGAAATTCTATTTCTATAATAAGTAATATTGGTCTACATGGGTTACCTTGAAGAGCTGATGGGAAATAGCTGGCTTGGGAAAGCTGCTTAACAATTGAAATGCTGTTAGGTTAATTAATCACTCTACTAATAGTTGAACGAATGGATGGAAACTATGCAATGGATGGAAACCGTTCAAGGAGAGAACCAAACTAGGAGAAAATTCCTGACAGTTAGAACAATTAATCAGTGGAATGGCTTGCCTCTAGGCAGGCATCCAGTGTGGATGCTCCAACACTGGAAGTTTTAAAGATGAGATTGGACAACCATTTTTCAGAAATCCTGCCTGAGCAGGAGTTGTATTAGAAGACTTTCAAAGTTCCTTCCAACTCTATTATTCCATTCAAGTTACCAGATATGATGAAGTTCAGAACAAGTTTATCCTTTCTTTGTTGTATTTCTCCAGATTTTGCAATGCAACTCTCAACTAAGAAGAAAGAAAACACAACAGGGGTGTCTAGGAATTGGGATGACTAAAAAGAAAACTGCAACTACAGCTACCCCAACCCTGTTTTATATGCGTTGCACATGCAACACATGTAAAAAGAGGCCATCAATTTATGCCAACCTGGGTTGTCCCTGAACTAGAATAAAACATATAACGTTGCATAGTTTAGGACAAAAATATGCGTAAAAGTTCAAAGGAACAATTAAAAAAAAAGAAATGCCACACTGTGCATTTATGCTTTTTACAATATTGCAAAATAATACAGAAATAGGATATGTAGAAACGAATGCTTATTAAATTGAGACTGAATGGAAAGGATTTGATTTCTCTACTGAAATGGATATTTCATGTGTTTTGAGAAGCAAATGAAGTCATTGTAATTCTTACAGCTCCTGCTTAATGTACTTACTTTCCAGGAAGTGACATTAGAGAAATATGTCAGGGATTTCACTTAAACGCAACAAAGGAAAGCTTTGTTGCTAAGTCCTTCCAAAATTATTACTGGTTAAATTTGGTTCAGCTGATGATTCCAGGCAAAAATAATAATTTTATTTAAATTAAGACCAAGTCTAAGACTCATAGTAGCAACAATCATTGTAATTAAACTGCTGCATTGGTTAACATGCAAAAGGCCTCACTGAACTATTCTTTGATGAGTTTAACTGTCACTTTGGAGAATACTGAGATTGAGCCAGAATTACTGTTTTTCCTATATCTCATACATATTATTTTCATCTGGGAACTTCTATCTATGGGTTTTTCAGCACCATTTGGAATCTATTTACATCAAATTAGCCCAAGTATATAAATATTTTTGTAATCTAAAATTAAATGTAGTCTCTCTGTAGTCCAAATTATGTGAAATGACTCAAGAGTCCCCCAAAATATGTTCCACAGCTACATCTATTTAAGCTTGATGTAGTGTCTCCTGTGATTGGAGTCCTGGGCACGCCAGCCTAAGTTCCCCACAGTTAGATCACAGGGAGATTCTGAATAGTCATTGACTGCCTTCCCAATCTCTACGAAGCATGGTTTCACTGAACAGGGTTGAATGAGTTCATACAACATACTAAACCATAAGGAAACCACCTTGACTGGATTCACTGAAGCAGTGCTTTACGGAACACAACTGCAGTTTTCATAAGTGTATGAAGAGCAAGACAGAGTGAGAGGAAATCAATATTTTACAATGTTGGAAACAACTGTGTTGTCATTGATTAGCTTGTCATTGATTAACTCCTTCTCAATTTAGCACTATGGGATGATCCTATCCTTAGCAGATTGGGAAAGACCTGGACCTCAGCAAGAGCTTCAACGAAGTGTCTCAATGATATTCTCCTTATTTAAAAGATTATCTTATTAGTTGGAATCACAATTTCTTAAATGTCCAACAGTATTGTTAATGGCACCACTTCACCTTGAAGAGAAGCATTCAGTGAAATGTCACAGGACTTGGTTCCGGCCCTGGGCTATTCAATATTTTTATCAATGAATGTGATGTGGAGTTTGGAGGACATATTTGTAAAGTCTGCAGAGAACACAAAATTGAAAATACTTTACTAGTACTTCAAAGGAAAAATGTTAAAAAATTTAGACAAACTAAAATGGGATGAAATGAATAGGGTAGAATTAAACAAGGAGAAATTTAATGTTCTGTATTTTAGGGATAAGAAAAAGGAAAGGCACAAATATAAAATTAGGGTGGGGGGATAAATAATAATACATATGAAAAGGATCTGAGTATCCTTCTTAACTACAAATTAAACATCGGCCAAAAGCATGATACAGCTGCTGAAAAGACAAACACTATTACTCACATTAACAGAAGCAGAGTCTTTATCTTAGGAAGTAATTGTTCTACTTTACTGTACTGTGGTCAGACCCCACTTTCAATGCTAGGACTAGTTCTAGGCACAGAGTTAAAAATGACAATGATAAATTGGAGCAAGTTCCGAGGAGGGCCACCAAGATGTGGGAGGTCTGGAACCCAATCCTGTGAGGGATTGTTAAAAGGATCTGGATGTGTTTAGCCTATAGAAAAGGCAACTGAAGGGAGTTATAAAAACAGACTTTAAATAACTGAAGAATTCTGACATAGAAGAAAGAATGAATTTATTTTTTATTGCCCCAGAAGATAGGGCCAAAACACATAGATAAATATCATGAAGATGTTTATTCAGGTTAAATTCAGGAGCAACATCCTAACTGCACTGGGTGTGAACTAATGAAAAATGACGCCACATGAAGTAGTGTGATCTTCTTTGCTGGAAGTTTTAAAACAGAGGCTACATGATCACTTGTCCCAGATGTTCTACATGGAGCAGGAAATTGGACTAATAACCTCTAAGATATCTTCTATCATTCTGGGATGTGCATAGAAACAATACTAGCATCTATAAAGAATAGCCATCACCAAGAAACAGCCTCAGGCCTACTTGTATACTCACTTTACACAATTTAAAATTAGGGTCTATAACTTTTTCCCAATGGAGGGCTACACTTGGCCTTTGAGTGCCATACTATGCCATGGTCCAAAAAGTAATGGGCAAGACCTGGGCAATAACTTCTTTGAACTAATTTTATGCTCAAGTTAATTTAACTAAAGTTCAATACTTTAATTAGATGATCATCTGAACATGTGTTTAAGAATTTTCCTCTTCGGTCACATTAAAAAAAATTAGTTTCCCAAGGCCTTTGGAACCTCAGATTGAATATTTCTGCCAAAAATAATACTTGAACAGAGCCCTAATTGGTTATTATAATGACAAACTTATTGGACCAGTGACAAAATTAGTGGACCAGTGAAATGCTCTGAATATAATTTACTTGGACTTCAGTAAGGCATTTGACAAAGTAAACCACAATCTGATAAGATTAAAAAATGGAAGATAGGCAGCTTTAACATCAAATAGATTTGTAACTGGCTGAGAAATGCCCCTTAAGGTGTGGTCCTAAATGGAACTGCATCTACACAGATAGATTCCCCAATGCTCTGTCTGAGACCCAGTATTCTTCACTGTCTTCATCAATGATTTAGACAGGGACGTAGACAAAATTTCAGCAAGGGGATTTAGTCAAAGGGATATATATTTGCTGATGACACCAAAGCTGGCAGAAATAGCCAACACTCCAGAAGATATAGAAGGATTTTTTAATATAATAATTTTTTAAAATTTTAATATAAATAATACAAACTTAATACATATAAGTCTAAGTATAAAAAAGGGAAAAATACAAATATTACGGTGCACACTCAACCCCCTCCCCTGGAGACCTTTTTCCCCCTTATAGAAGGATCATGACAGACTGGACTCTATCTAACAAAATGAAATTCAATGGTGAGAAAAGTAAGATTTTAATTTTGTCAAGAAAAACCAAAAGCACAAGTATAGAATATGTATAGAATATGGCTCAATAGTAGTAACTGCAAGAGGGATATTGGAGTCCTAGTGGACAATCACTTAAATATGATACAGCTGTGTGCCAAAGATGCCAAAAAAGCCAACACAGCCCTAGGCTACATTAACAGAGAGACTGAATCAAGATTACTTGGAATATCGTATCCCGTTTTAGCTACCATGATATAAAAATGTTAAGACTCCAGAAAGAGTGGAGAGAAGAGCAACAAAGATAATTCGGGGACTGGAAGCTAAAACATACAAAAGACAGTTGTGATATGTTTAGTTTAATGAAAACTAGTTTAATGAAAAGAAGAACTAGGGGTGACATGATAACAATGTTCCAATATCTAAGGGGCTACCACAAAGAAGGAGAGGGTCATCTATTTTCTAAAGCACGTGAAGGCAGAACAAGAAGCAATGGATGGTAACTAATCAAAAAGAGAAGCAACCTAGAACTAAGGAGAAATTGCCTGACATTTAGAACAAATAATCCGTGGAACAACTTGCCTCCAGAAGTTGTGGGTGCTTCAACACGGGAGGTTTTTAAGAAAAGATTGGACAACTATTTGTCTGAAATGATACAGGGTTTCCTGCTTGATGGGGTTGGACTAGAAGACCTCCAAGGTCCCTTCAAAATCTGTTATCATGTTCTGTCTGTTCCGATTTAGCTATACTCTAAAATATTGTGTTTTGATCAAAATATCTGATGTGACATCCTAGGAACTAATAAGGCTATTATAACCCAGAGCAATTCTTGAAAGTACTAATCTTTCAGGAGAGAGAGAGAGAGGGGTGATAATAATTTATTACTCAATCAATTGCAGCCATCATTTGTTTTTGTCCATCTCTGCTGATGGGCTGTAAATGGACATATAATGGAGTTAAATGTCCCATCCAAGGGCAATTTTTCCATGAAGTCCCTGTGACTTGTTCTTAAGCAGATAGACAAGAATGCCAGTGACCCAGGTGCAACCTGGATAATTTGATCCACCAAAATTTTGCTTTGGGAAGAAAGTCAGTTTCAAAGGATTCATATTAGGGCATAGTTTGCACTAAATTTATACTTGGTATAATAAGTGTAATCTGAAGGTGATATAATCCTATTACAACTTTCATTCATGTTGAGTTAATAAAAGATGGCTAAAATTATCCTTTCCAATAATAAATGTTTTGTCCAGATTTTCAGGCAAATACAGAACCCTGTAAACACTATCAATTAATTACAGCCAAGCTTTAATTTGCAAAGAGATTCTCTTCAGGCCCTCAAAACAAGCTATTTACAGAAAGAAAGGGGAGGGCTAGGCCAAACTGACAAATGTACAATGATCTGTTCAGTAGTTTTGAACTTTCTGTTGATGGATGTTTCAGTTAGAATTACCAAGCTTTGCCCCACGAACCTTTGCAAGCAACAAAGAATGGACCGACCAGCTGCAGCATTTATGTCAGCCACAAGTTAAAGAGGCTGGCAGCTGTGAAGCGCAAGAAAGAACAATGCATGTGGCCTTCTGAAAGCATGAGCTGTAGGAAATGGAGGAAAGAAAAAAGAAGGAAAAAAAACACAGGATACCAAGCTCTCTAATTTAGCCTCTGTACACACTCTCCGGTTTCAGACAGAAAAGGGCCAGTGTGTGACTGTTAAGTGTGTATTTTCCCCCCACCAGGGATGGAGGTAGGGAGAGGGATTGCCCTACATGCTAAACCAGTTCTATAAATGCTGACTATGTAAACAGAAAAACAACCGTAATAATATAGAGGAAAATGCCTGCAGTTAAACAGAATGCAAAGTCTTAAGTAATGCAGAGCCTAGGAAAATAGGTGCAGATTAAATGTCCAGCTAAAAAATGGTGTGGAGCTGAGTGATATTGGTGCAAGAGCATGTAAGAGTGGAATGGAGGATTGGCATCATCTAACAAGTTCCAATGCAACTATCCCACAACTATGCCCTTCACTTGTGCCAATGTGGCATCAACCTGGTTTCAAAGTAGCTAGGAATAGTTGTTGTTGCTGCTAAAAGAGCCCAGGGTTCTATATAGAGTAACAACAAAATACTGGAAGAGCAAGGACAATAATGATAAAAGCTCTATTTAATCATATCACTGTTAACCCCCACCCCAAAAGCAAGACAAAAATAAATAGCAGAGAATTAGTCATCTGCTTGGAAGCAGAGTGACAATGCTGAGTGAACAGATGTGTTCTGGAAATGCTGCCTAACTGCTTAACCATTCTATGGGAAGTTCATCCAATTTCTCCAGAAAATGGATCCCACAACCAGAAAGCAACAACTTAAAAGACTGTAACTCATCTTAATTGAATGGTTACCTCTGATTTGAATACGAGTTCTTCTAAGCATCTTAGAGTGACCAGGATGAAAGTTGGAATTTTGAACTAACTAAAAAGTTAGTTTTTGTTGAGGGTATCAGTTCAGGATAACAGTTCAGGATAGTCTCCAATGCTTTCCCTTTTCTGTGGTGGCACAGTGTTTAGAATGCAATATTGTAGGCTAACTCTGCTCACATTGCCTGGAGTTCAATTTTTTTGATCCTGACCAGCTCAAGGTTGACTCAGCCTTCCATAGTCAGTAAAATGAGATCCCAGATTGCTGGGAGCAATATGCTGACTCTGTAAACCACTTAGAGAGAGCTGTATCACACTAAGAAGGGGTATATAAATATAAGTGCTATTGCTAAGTGCTATTCTTCTTGTCCTCCTAAAAAGCAGATTGCAAGCCAGTCAATGCAGTTCTATCTCAAGGTCTTACTGATTTCCTTGAGGTTTATTTCTCAATGATAGTTTAATGCGTAACACTATAGTTAGGTCGCAATTTCTAAATAAGCAGAGAGAAGTTAAGGTCTTTTCTCCTTTTCAGTAATTCTCAAGTCAAAAGAAGAATCACTCAACAAATATTACATTTTTGTTCTTTTTGTGAAATAAAGATAGCTTACATACTTATTATAAGGTAACTGCTGCAATTGAAATAAAGATATATCAAAATTTGACAGAGCTATGGATTAATTATTTTTATTCCTTCAAAAAGGTTAATTAAGCATAAATCGCAATCAAGCAATTATAGACAGATGCTTTTCTGTCTTTATTGGAATGCAATTTTCCTCCCAGAGGCATCTCCTACCTTGTTAACTCTTTGGATTTGCTTCTCTCCCTAAAAGAGCAGGTTGGATGGAATCATACAGACTAAGCAAACCTTCTGCTAACTTCTAGTGTAGAAAAGGAAATTATTTTTATGAAAACTGATCCCTTTCTGAAACGGTTCTTATGCCAAATCTGTTTTTCTTTCTTATTATTATACCCATGAAATTACCAAAAAAGCAGCTATGGCAACCAAAGGCAATTAATTGCTCAATGAAGGAAGTGATTCAATAGTGGTCATGCTCCCGGCTTATAGAAAGCTGGGGCAGCTTGATCTATATGGGGATACTAGATTGAATGACTTGATATCCTTCTACAGAGACATAAATTAATGAATGTGACAGTATTACAGTCTTGGAAATGGACATTCAGATGCAAATATCCCCAATCTGCAATGACTTGAGCACAGAAGAAGCTGATTCAAACCTTCTCCAGACTTTGGGAACAACTCAGAATGAACCCAAGGCCAAATCATGCAATATGTCCCCAATGTAAATCACAATTGCCACCATTTTAACTTACCCAGTACTAATGACTGGTGGAAGAATGTCAACGTGTTTCCATTATGTCCAAATCACAAAAGTGCCTTTCCCCAGCCCCCCAAAGGCTACTGCTACAGGTATGCCTCTGCTACAGCATTCTGGGTCTCAGAAATTCTGGGAAATCTTTTTTTTTTTAATTTCCCAAATCTTTATGGAAGGTGGTTTGGATCTGGAGAGTTTTAGTAGGATTCATAGCCATACTTAAGACAGTGACACTAGTCCTTTATGTTACTACTATTAGAATGAACAAATAGGACTGTAACAACTAATATGAAATAATTTCTGAGGCTTTTTTAGTTTTTATTCCACCTGTATTATTTTTATAAATAACTCAAAGTAGGGAACATACACAGTACTTTGTCCTCTTCCTATTTTTCCCACAATAACAACCCTATGAAGTGTGTTGGGCTAAGAGTGACTGATCCAAGGCCACCCAGCTGGCTGTCATGACAAAGGCAGGGTTAAAACTCACAGTCTCCTAGTTTCTAGGCCAATCTCACTTTTCCTTTCTTTTTCAATTAAAAAAAAATATTGTCACTCAAAACACTTCCAGGTATATGAAATACAATCCGATAGGGACAAAACTATCTATTCATAGACCTGTGGTGGCACAGTGGTTAGAATGCAGTATTGCAGGCTATTTCTGCTGATTGTTGGCTCCCTGCAATTTGGCAGTTCGAATCTCACCAGGCTCAAGATTGGTTCAGCCTTCCATCATTCTGAGCCTGGTAAAATGAAGACCCAGATTGTTGGGGGCAATATGCTGACTCTGTAAACCGAGAGGGCTGTAAAGCAGTTTGAAGCAATATATAAGTCTATTGCTATCAAAAGGAATGAAATTGAAACTGAATTGAAAAAGAAAGGAAAACCATGATCTACCTATTCAGTTTCAGTGGTCTTTCCTTCTTGAGTGCAATGCAACCCACATTAAGGGGCCATCTGCTTCTCAAACTACAGTTGTATCTTTGCATCAGCACTTTGCCTACTTTATTTTATGCTTAGCTGGCCTTGACTTCTTTTCTGGCATCCATGCACACAGCCAGTATTTTCCTGACTTTCATTTATTTTGATATCTGAACACAACAACAACCACCGAAAAAGTAAGATCTCCAAACTTTCTCATGATAAATATATTCTATTCCTAAGTCCAACAGAATTTGCAACACTGTGCAGTTTAAAAAAGGGGAACCTAAAGGCTAAATGGTTGTTTCAATGATTGTATCAAGCTGACTGCAGAAATGTTTTATCATTTACAAACTGTTGCTGGAAAATAATGGAAGAAGGCACTCAGTGCCCAAGAACATGTTCAGTTCCATCCACATAATTAGCCTGTCTGATATCACATATCATACTTGAAGTGACTACGATATACGATATAGTAGGTAAATATTTAGATAAGTGTGCTGTACTAACCTGAAAAGAATATGACCCTGATTTAACCCCTAATATTGCAAGAAAAGAAATATTAGTTTAGAAAATATACATATATAATCCACAATCTAAAGCAGTTTCCCCCATGGGATAAATCAGTCTTTAGATGAATCCAAGTGAGTTCAGTTTCTAGGCCAATATTCTCTAGGGCTAGGAAGGAACTTACTCTTGGGAGAAAACATGTTGGAGACAACATGTTACAAAATGTTGAAGCAAACATGTTACAAAAGAATGTTTGGCTGGAGGAAAAAAACCAACCTTACCCTCAAGTAGATTAAGATCTGTGCAAGTTCCAGATCCTGCCCTGCTTTTAGAGTTCATACCAAGGTGAAATGGTGCCAGCCCTCTTCCTCAGCATGGCTCCAATTCTTGGCAATGTGAATGAAATTGGGGAGCTGAATAGTAGATCTATGACCTCTTTATGACTCCTGTGCCCTCAAGTTCAAATTGCATAACTGATGCCCCAAATCAGTACCAACATGTTGCAACCTCTTCTTGCAATTCACCTGAAACTTCCAGGCTCATCGTTGCATTTTTAAAAAAACAAACAAACAAGCATCCCACCCCCCCAGGTTCTAGTATTTTCAATGGGATTCTTATTGCTTCTTCTCAAGAAACAATAGCAGTTGAAAGACTTTTTAACATTCTTTGTTAAAGGAATGATTGGCAGAGGGAACATGCAAGGCTGATGCTCTAAAGCAGGCATAGTTGGCTTAGGAATTCTGGAAGTTGAAGTCCACAAGTCTTAAAGCTTGGATACCTTTGCTTGGGTGTCAAACTGGATTTCTTTGAGGGCCAGATCAACATTGCAGTTTTCCTCTGTGGGCTGGCGGCGGGGGATGGGCAGGTGGGGAGGCGGGGGAGCAGGACAGATGCCTCCTGCAGCACCCTGCCAGCCAAAACGTGCTGAAGAAGGCCATAGAGGCCAAAAACATACAGGGAGGGCGCAGTCCACGTGTGCTCTCCCCTGTATGTTTTCGCCCTCCATGGCATCCTATAGCACGTTTTTAGGCCCATTTTTTGGCTGGTTTTCACCCTATTTTTGGCCTGTTTGGGGCCCATTTTTAGCCCATTTTAGTCTGTTTTTCAATCTGTTTTTGTCCTGTTTTTCAGCCCATTTTTCACCCTGTTTTTCACCCTATTTTCACTCTGGTTTTCGGCCAGCAGAGTGCTGCGGGAGGCCATGTAGGGTGAAAACAAATCACAGGGGGTATATGTGGCCCGTTTTAGACACCAGAGGCATCGCAGGCTGGTCCCTTAATACTTCCAGGCTTTTTAAGCACCCTGCAGGCCGCATCCAATCTGCGGACCTTGAGTTTGACATCCCTACTCTAGCATGATTTTGCACACATTTTAGACAATGCTTATTTTTTAAATTTCTTTTTCTTTCTATCTTTAAAATATTTAACTCCTTAAAAAAGACTGGAAGATCCAGCACTCTGAGTCTTATTTCCATCTTCCTCATTATCAGATTAGGCAATTTCATAATAGATATGCTATTTCTAAACAAGGGGAAAAGAGCTTTCTCTGTCTTGGTCTAGAAGAAAATAAAATGCTGTTATGATATCACTAGTTCATATATCCTGTGATGCAGACAAAAGCCAGTCTCTATCAAAATACAGAAAGTCTGGTCTTGGGTAATCAGATCACCATTTCGATTATGACATCAACAAATCACCATTCCAGAAACAAAAGGTTGACCACCCCAGTGTAAACCATCTCTTTCTGAGTTTCCAGATATTACAGGGCAAATGAATTATGATTCACTATTTAGGGATTTGCAAAAACATGGAAGCTTTTGACCACATTGCTTGCAATTTACATTTCTTGGACTCATGAAATCCATGATGAAAATTCAGGATTGCAGTGCTATTTATTGCACAGACACACAGACAAACACACACCCTTTTAGGCACACAACTACAAAATACTGTAAGAATTTTAAGTCCCTGGCAAAATGTTTCTGTCCTGCTTTTATCCCCACTTAGAGGTTTGAGCAGGGGTGGGATTTTACCGGTTCTGTTCACTTCTGTAGAACCGGTTGCTCTGAAAAGCAGCAAACAGAGAGCACACATAGAACCAGTTCTATGTCAGATGCTGTTTTGGCCCACCCACCCACCTGGGCTCTTACCTGACCTTGATTTCCTGCTTTTTCAACTGCAGCTGTTTTGCGTGACACAGCTGCAGTTGAAAAAGCAGGAAAAAAGGGCTTTTTCAACCACTGAGCACCTGTGCGCAGCGCTGCTCAGCTGTTCAGGCAGCTAGATGATGATGATATACACAATGCAAAATGTAAAATCACCGAATTGGTAGTTACACCGGTTGGATCCCACTTCTGGGTTTTAGGTGTGCTATATCAAGTGTTTTATTGCTTGAGGCAGTGACTGTCAACTGATCAATGAGAACTGAAAAAAAAAAACCTGTTCTGAGTACAACCTGGATTGATTCTCAACTTCCTAACCCCCATGCTACAGAGTAAGTATCAAGTAACAAAACAACAATAACAAAATTGGTGAATTGTTCAAATGATGCTAATGTATATATTATATGTGCATCTGTTCAAAGGCTTTCATGTCTTCATCTGTTTTTCAGTGAAAAAAATATTTTTACCCAGAATGTGCTGATTTTATAGATACAGTAGAATTCACATGACAATAGGGATAACATTGCATAGGTACTACAATAATGACCAGCTATTAAACGCCAAACAATACTTTCTCTCTCCTTTTCTTGTCGCATGCCTAGAAGCAATATTGCAATTACTGACCTGTGTAACATGTTACTCATATGGCTAAATTGTACTGTAAATATGTAATGCTATATTGTTAGCAGTTAAATATAATAAATTCCATTTGTGCATTTTATCTTACTGGAAGATACAAATGTTATGTGTGACTCCAGTCCCAAAAGCATATGGTGGGATTCTACCAGTTTCCCTATCGATTCGGTGATCACACACTTCACGCTAACTCGTGCGTGCGCGCAGCTTTCCAAACACCATCTCAGGTTGTGCCGCACCCATCAGCTGAGAGGATGAAGAACAGAAAAGCGTAGGGGCAGGTGGGAACTTTTTTTTTTTTTTTTTTACTACTGGTTGGCCTGAACTGGTAGCAATTTTTGCTACTGGCTCGGTCAAACTGGGATGAACTGGTAGCATTTCACCACTGGCCAAAAGCATTATCAGCTTTCTGAAAGGTTGTGTCTAAGATACTCTCTTCCAATTTGTTCCTGTGATTCAGGAAAATGAAACTTTCGTTTTTTTATGGAAGCCTTAACCTGTAGCAATTAAACCAATTTTTTTCATGGGTAGTGTTATGTCCCTGGAACTGAAAGAAGTTCCCACCCAGGTCCGTTCGCGCTGCGGGGGCGGTTGCCCCCTCTCATTGGCTGGTTCTCCCCAGCAGCCGGCTATAAAAGCAGGCTGCGGGGTCCAACCAGTCGCTGATCGCTGCGAGCCAGTTCCAGGCTTGGTTAGCACGTTCAGTCCTTTATTACTCTAATAAAGTATTGTTGCATCCATGCCCTGGTTCAGCCTCTCATTTTCCGAACTTAACACTGGCGACGAGGATGGGATGGCGACCAGAGGCAAAATGCAACCGCTGAATCACTAGCCGCTGATCCACAGCCAGAGAGAGGTCAGCAGGCAACGAGAGCGAACGCTGATCTGCAGCCAGAGAGAGCGGTCAGCAGGCAACGAGAGCGAACGCTGATCCGCAGCCAGAGAAAGCGGTCAGCAGGCAACGAGAGCGAACGCTGGTCCGCAGCCAGAGAGAGCGGCCAGCAAACAGTGAGAGTGAGAAGCGTCTGTAGCCGCTAGTTAGCCAGCTACAGGGAAAGTGTAGCGCTGCGAGCCGCAGCCGCTCGTTTCCTTAGGCGCGAAATTCAAACGGCTGTCATTTGAATTTCCGCCCGAGAATACAGCGCGGTGCTGTATTGCGAAGTCACTGACGCCCATGCAGGCGCGAATTTCAAAACGCTGCCAACGGCCGTTGCAGCCTACCTCGTGTTAATTCAGAGAGAGGGGGAGAGTTGTGAAAACCTCTCCCAGAGCTGAAGTCACTTGCCTTCCAGAGGCACAAAAACCTTCCTGCTGCTGCCCCAGAGAGATTTTCTCAACAGATTCTCATCATGAACTCCAACCCAGTTTTCCCAGCGTTCAAGCCGGATGAGTAGAAGTGGGAGTCATACAAGAATCGTTTTAACCACTACATCGACGCCATAGGGCTGGCTGATGCAGGGGAGCACCGGAAAAAATCATATTTCCTGATCTACTGTGGCGCCATCGTCTTTGATACTGCCACAGCGCTCGTGGCTCCACATGAGTTAAAAAACGTTCCCTGGACAGAACTGTTAGAAATCCTTACTAACCACTATTCTCCTAGACCCTCACAGATTGCCAGGCGGTTCACCTTCCGAATGAGGAAGCAATCAGACAAAGGGACCATCAACCAGTACGTGGCTGCCCTCAGAACAGCAGCACTCCATTGTGGGTTTGGGACCTACTTGGATGACATGCTCCTCGATCAGCTAGTCTGCGGGGTCAAGGATCTTCATCTCCAAAGGCGCCTACTCGCCAAGAAGGACCTCAACCTCGCTCAAGCCGTCGAGGAAGCCCTGGCAGCGGAGCTGGCAGCACACTCAGCCACCGAGATCCAAGGTCCTGTCTCCAAACAAATTGCAGTTTCCGTCCACTCTGAAGAGGTAGTCATCGAGGAGGACCCCAGTGATGCGGCCGACATCCACCGCCTAGCCCACACCAGGCACCCGCAGGTAGGAGCCAAGCAAGAAAGCGTCAGTCCATCCAAGCACATCACTCTGTGCCTATCCTGTGGTGGATCTCACTTGAGGACCACCTGCAAATTCAAGGGAGCCACCTGCAACAATTGTCACAAAAAAGGGCACATCGCCAGAGTCTGTCAAGCCACTCACAACTCGGCACAACGGGTCCCTTCCTTTTCACATTCCGGACCCCAAAGGCAAGTATTGAACTGTCGCACCCGCCACCACGCTAAGCACGCTTGCCATGCCATTAGTAAAATCTCTCTCTCCGTTTTATTAGAAGGTAAACCTTGCCACATGGAGGTTGACACGGGGTCAGCGCTCTCAATTATCTCTTGGAGCACCCTCAAGAAGCTACAGCCCAGTCTATCCAGAAACTGGCTCCAGAAGTGCCAGCTTAGCCTGAAAGACTACCAGGGGAAGATCATTCCGGTAATCGGCAGAGGCAAGTTTCTTGTTAATTTTAAAACTTTTAAAGGCCACCTACCTCTAGTGGTAGTCAGCGGCAACCTCCCTACACTTTTGGGACTTGATTGGTTCCCCCACCTCGGCCTGGGGTTAACAGGAGTCCATGCGGTCTCAACCTCTGACACTGACTCCCTATTCGCTGACTACTCAGACGTATTCAGCAATGAGCTGGGGTGTTATAACGGTACCCCTATCTCATTCTCAGTCGACCCCAAGCAGTCCCAATCCGGTTGAAACGTCGTAGAGTTCCATTCGCAATTCGGCCTAAATTAGATGCGGAACTGGATAAATTATTAAAACAAGGGGTCATTGAGCCAACAGATTTCGCCAAATGGGAGACGCCCATTGTCACACCCCTCAAAAAAGACGGTAGCCTGAGAATTTGCTCGGACTATAAAACCACAATTAATAAGTTTTTACAAGTTAGTGCTTACCCAGTGCCCGTCATTCAGCATTTATTACACACTTTTGAACCTGGCAGCATTTTTGCCAAATTGGACATGTCTCAAGCGTATCAACAGTTCCCTGTTGACAACCAAACAGTGGAACTCCAGACCATTGTCACACACAGGGGTGCTTTCCGGTGCAAGCGTCTCCAATTTGGCGTAAGTGTTGCCCCGGGCATTTTTCAATCCCTCATGGAGCGGATTTTGCAGGGCCTCCCTGGAGTAGTACCCTACTTCGACGACATCTTAGTCTTAGCCAGGGACAGACCCCAACTCTTCCAGAGAGTTCGAGCAGTGTTAGAGAGGTTCAGACAGCATGGCCTCAAATTAAAAAAAGAAAAATGTGCCATTGCCACTAGACAGGTGGACTTTCTGGGTTATAAAATTGATGCCTCAGGCATTCACCCCTGGAGTCCAAGGTTAAGGCAATTCACGAGGCACCCACTCCAACCTCCAAAGCGGAACTGCAGGCCTTCTTGGGGCTATTG
Organism: Pseudonaja textilis; assembly: GCF_049901715.1. Lineage (NCBI taxonomy): Eukaryota > Metazoa > Chordata > Lepidosauria > Squamata > Elapidae > Pseudonaja > Pseudonaja textilis. The sequence continues at coordinate 198,114,920 of NC_141991.1, read as the reverse complement.
AATTTTTACGCATCTTTCCTGCCCCATAAAGCATCTGTGGCGGAACCCCTGCACAGACTTTTGGATAAAAATCGCCTTGGCATTGGGGACACAAGGAAGACTCCGCTTCGCGCAGTCAAATCACTACTCACGCCGGAGGCGGTCCTTATTCAGTTTGACCCCAACCTCCCATTAGTGCTAGCAGCGGACGCATCCCCTTTTGGAATTGAGGCAGTGTTAAGCCACAGGCTCCCCAATGGCTCCGAGGCACCCATCGCTTTTTTTTCCAGGACGCTCTCTGCAACAGAGCGCAATTATAGCCAAATCGACAAGGAAGCTTTAGCAGCTGTCGCAGCAGTGAAGAAATTTCATGAATTTCTTTTTGGCCACTTCTTCGAGCTGGTCACGGATCATAAGCCTCTCCTGGGTCTACTAGCAGGTGACAAACAGACCCCTCAAGTCCTGTCTCCTAGAATGACGAGGTGGACTCTTCCTAGCAGCATACTCGTATAGACTCATACACCGTCCAGGTAAAACATTGTCCCACGCAGATGCCCTCAGCCGCTGCCCCCTGCCTGCTCCAGCTGAAGATCCGGCCCCGGTCCATGCTATCTTTGAGGTCACCCAACTGGACCTCCCCATCACTGCCCTTGACATTGCCGCCAAATCCAAGGCAGACAAAACGATCGCCCAGGTACTGGACTGGGTGAGGAGGGGGTGGCCGGGCAGCGATGTTGAAACCAAATTCACGCCTTTTAAGACCCGCCTACAGGAGTTATCCAGTTTGCAGGGCTGTTTGCTGTGGGGCACACGAGTGGTCATCCCGACCTCACTGCGTACCCGAGTTTTGGAGGCGTTGCATGAGGGCCACCCTGGCATCGTCAGGATGAAGGCATTAGCACGCAGCTACGTATGGTGGCCTGGCCTCGACGAGGACATCATCAGATGGGTAAGCTCCTGCCATCCCTGCCAGGAATCCTGTCCAGCCCCTCCAATTGCCACCCCCACTAAGTGGGAAAGCGCCAGCGCACCTTGGTCCAGGATTCACATCGACCTAGCGGGCCCGATCCACGGCAAAATGTTCCTGGTGGTCATGGACTCTTACTCTAAATGGATTGACGTGGCGCAACTATCCACGACCACCACGCAAGCGGTTACCAAGGTATTGACTCGCCTGTTCGTAACACACGGGCTACCAGACTCTATAGTTTCCGACAATGGCCCCCAGTTCGCATCGGCCGAGTTCAGTCACTTCGCTGCCAATCTGGGCATCCACCACATCTTCACGGCCCCCTTTCATCCGGCCAGCAACGGATTGGCAGAAAGAGCCGTTAGGACCACTAAAGAAGCTCTAGCTAGGTTCAGCAAGGAAGACTGGCACCACAGACTCTCCCGTTTCTTGCTGAGCCAGCACTCAACCCCGTGCACAGTCACTAATAGGTCCCCGGCTGAACTCCTGATGGGTAGACGCCTGCGGACTGTATTGGACAGGCTTCACCCACATTACTGCCCTGACTCTCCCCTCGCTTCCACATCGGAGGTTAGGCATTTTGTCTTACAGGAAACCGTGTTCGCGAGGAACTTCGCTGGAGACCCCTTGTGGATCCCGGGCGAGATCGTGGCCATCACCGGACCCAGGTCATATCGAGTTAGACTGGAGGATGGCCGAATCTGGAGAAGGCACCTGGATCAGCTGCGGAGGCGCCAAGGCACTCTCGTCAGCAGTGACTCATGGCTGCAGACCGATGCGAGGCTAAAGCATCTACCCCACAGCAGCACCTATTCCGGTGACCTGTTTACACCTGCGGCCGAGCCGGAAAGCCTGAACTCGAACCGTGACCACCAGACGGTTGACCAGTCCGGACCAGTCAACGAGAGCACATCCCCAGTGACCAGCCCTGCGAGTCCCGAACCAGCACTGACCGAGGAACACGTTTGTGACACCCCACCAGTCCGACCTTCCTCTGCAGACTCTGAACTACCAGACAATTCACCAGAGTTGCGCCGCTCTGGGCGCCAACATAAGCCGCCCGCGTACCTCAAGGACTATGCGTGTTCGCATCTGGGGGAAGGGTGTTATGTCCCTGGAACTGAAAGAAGTTCCCACCCAGGTCCGTTCGCCATGCGGGCGGTTGCCCCTCTCATTGGCTGGTTCTCCCCAGCAGCCGGCTATAAAAGCAGGCTGCGGGGTCCAACCAGTCGCTGATCGCTGCGAGCCAGTTCCAGGCTTGGTTAGCACGTTCAGTCCTTTATTACTCTAATAAAGTATTGTTGCATCCATGCCCTGGTTCAGCCTCTCATTTTCCGAACTTAACAGGTAGATTTCCCTCTTCCACTCCTCAACGAAACAGATGGCTGGAGATCATCTCTTGCAATGCTGTCAGGCCTCTTTTTTTAATGTATACTTTCTTGCCTAGAGTTTCATGTTCAAGGTTATATAAGCCAACTTCACCATGCAAATCTTGCACCAACTCACTAGAGAGAGATGGAACATATTCCTGTCCACCTCTTCTGGTGACGTTGACTTCGGGGTCTCTCCACCTCTTACTTTGAAGCAGAACAACAAGTTATAGGTGTCTCTTGTGGCATTTGGTGATAGAAATGAAAAAATCAGATCTTAGCAACAACTTTCATTCGATTTTTCTGTTTCCAAATCACATAATAATCATCCTTTGTCCTTACCATTTATCCTGGGACTTGGCCCTGCCTTGCTCTTGCTCAGTGTCTCTGTCTGACCCTAGCTAGTTACCGGTTGAGAAGTCCTTATCCCTTGATCTCACCCTCCAGGTGAAAAGCGGCAAACGGGATAACGGATAGAGATGGGAATACCAAGGTCATTTTGATTTGACACAGCTCTAATGATCACTGACTCCAATATTCTCCCTTCCTCTCCCTCTTTCCTGCTCCCACAAAGGCATTTAGATCAACCGGTTTTTAATTCCCTCCCCTTTTCTTTGTGGGATAGCTGTGGATCTATCATTTTTATCTCTGGGAGTTTTGAAATGACAAATTGGGAGACTCATGGAAAGATTTGAATTACAAGAGGGCAGATTTCAGCTATCTCTTCTGTCTCTAGCAAGTACAAAAAAATTATTTGACTAAGTCTAATTTACCTCAAATTTATATTTTGCCTTAATTCAGACACAGCCCTCTTAAACATAAATTAAGAAATATTATAATTTATAATATAAGAGCCACTTCATTGGAATGTGGAGACAAGAAAGAACATTTAATGAAGCTTCCATGCAAATCTGGAAAAATATGCTTTAATAAGTTATGTTTTGTTCATGTTCCTGTATGTTGCAAAAATCTTTTTTCAAATACTACGACTAGCTGCAGTATTTAGGTACTGAATGTCTTCTAATATAGATTACTTTTTCTTTCTTATTGTAGGAAATAATATGATGCTAGTTTTCAGGCATGTTTTATTTAGAATTAAGACTCGGAGTTTGCACTATACTATATTATCTGATTCTCTGTGGTAGAATCTAATTAAGTATCTGAAATGGTTATGCATTCTCTAGAGATGAAATACCTCTTCCATTTAATGTTCCAATTCAAACCTTCTTATTTCATAACAAATATTTGTCTGGCAGAAGAATATCTAAGTCTCAATTATCCATTGCTAAGCCAGCTTTCTCCACCTGGCAATCTCTAGATATTGCTCAAATACCATCTTTATTATGGTCCTGTATTTATTAACAGATTTAACAGATAATCAAGAGTTGGAAGGGATCTTGTAGGTCATCTAGTCCAACCCCCCGCCCAAGCGGGAGACCCTACACCATTTCTGACAAAGGGCAGTCCAATCTCTTCTTGAAAGTCTCAAGTGATGGCGCTCCCACAACTTCTGAGGGCAAGCTGTTCCATTGGTTGATTGTTCTCACTGTCAGAAAGTTTCTCCTTGTTTCCAGGTTAAATCTTTCCTTGTTCAATTTCCATCCATTATTCCTTGTCTGGCCTACAGGTGCTTTAGAAAATAGCTTGACCCCTTCCTCCCTGTGGAAGCCCCTCAAATATTGGAAGACCGCTATCATGTCTCCCCTGGTCCTTCTCTTTACTAGACTAGCCAAGATCAGTTCCTGCAACCATTAATTGTATGTTTTAGCCTCCAGTCCCCTAATCATCCTGGTTGCTCTTCTCTGTACTTTTTCTGGAGTCTCAACATCTTTTTTATAATGTGGTGACCAAAACTGGATGCAATACTCTAGGTGTGGTCTTACTAAGGCTTTATAGAGTGGTATTAGTACTTCCCTTGATCTTGATTGTATCCCTCTGTTAATGCAATTTAGGATTGCATTAGCTTTTTTGGCTGCTGCTGCACACTGCTGGCTCATATTTAGCTAGTTGTCCACTAAGACTCCAGGATCCCTCTCACAGTTACTGCTATTGAGCCTGATTTCACCCAGTCTATATGTGTACTTTTGGTTTTTCTTGCCTAGGAAATTTTCTCCATTGAATTTCATTTTGTTAGATATGGCCCAGTGTTCTAGTCTGTCAAGATCCACCTGGATCTTGAGCCTATCTTCTTGGGTGTTAGCTATTCCTGCCAACTTAGTATCATCTGCAAATTTAGTAAGTTCCCCTTCTATTCTCTCATCTAAGTTGTTAATGAAGATATTGAAGAGTATTGGGCCTAAGATGGAACGTTGTGGCACCCCACTGCTTCCTTCCTTCCATGTAGACTTAGACCCAGTAAGGACTATTATTATGAAGTGCTGAGAGAAGTCAAGACATAGGTACTCTCTAAATTTTAGGAAGGAAGGAAGAAAGGAAGGAAGGAAAGGTACAATAGTATAGCAACAAGGGGAGGACAGAATGCATTGTATATATTAGGGCTGTGCCAAAAATTTGAAAGGGGGTGTTGGCAAATGAGTTGGCATGAACCAACATTTTCTTGAGGACTTTGCTGCTTTCATACTTCTTCATTTGGGTAATCTATCACAATGCATCACCTTCATCCTTACGATTTATATTGACTATTTCCTAGTATGATTTGATTGTTGATTGTACCCTATGACTATCATTAAGTGTTGTATGTTATGATTCTTGATTCTTAATGAATGTATCTTTTCTTTATGTATACTGAGAGTATACATAAGACAAATTCCTTACGTGTCCAATCACACACTTGGCCAATAAAGAATTCTATTCTATTCTTCAAATGCTTTGAATAGCCTTATTAAATACCTTTGTGTCAATTAAATCTTACTTGCTCTTCAAAATTAGAGTTAAAAATACATTTTTAAAAAAGAAATCAGAGTTTATATTCAAATGTCATGCTACTATCTGGGGACAGATATATTTAAAGGAAAGTCTCCAGAAGAATGTGCGGTTTAGAGGGAGGAGTTAGATTAAAAATTAATGAGGAACATGACTCAAAAGTATGTACAGCTGCAGTATCATCTGTGTTTTATCCACTGGGCTTAGTAAATGAAGAAAATTATTGGTGAACATCTGTATTTCCAGTAAAAATCATTTCTCTGAAGGGAGTGAGACAAAGAGATATCAATCAGATTCTTTTTTATAGTATTCCTGTTTTGTTTCAATAAATGAAGCCTGGACTACGAAGCTGCAAAATATTCAAGAAGATATTGAACAACCCATAACAAACCAACCCATATTACTCCATGAAGTCCGTGTGGATGTGTACATACATAGGTACCAGGAGTAAATCATTATTTATAAATTGGAAACAAGTCAGGAAGATTAGAGATGGAATGCATACATAGAAATGTTTTGATTCAGTTTTGATAGTCTAAAGGCTTCTTCCCTAAAAATAAATTCTTGGATTCATATTCAAATGTATATTCATATTCAGATGCAAGAGCAAATTTTCTGGCTGAAATATGAAATCAAGAACAAATTCTCCACAGGATTCCAATGATGGCCTATAGATTAAAAAAGTAGTGTTTATATCATTATGCCACACAGATGTAGGTGTATAGGTTCTTTGCTCTTTTTCACATCAGCTTGGACTGAGCTGTCTTTTAGCTTTTTCAACATATCTGGCAAATGTACTGTATGTTTTAGGGAGAACCTTCTTCCTCCTGCTTAGTGAATTTCAAAGCAATGTGTTAAAACTATTCTTCAAATTACTTTCTCTAAGGGGTAGGCTTAATGTAACACTTTCCATAATTTAGAAATACATTTTACACCTGTATTTTAAAATCCTTTACATTGAAACCTCAAATGTATCCCAAGAAAGCCTCAATGACTTCAGTGAAGCATCATTTGCAAGATATATTCATAGAATTCACTGGCCTCACTGGAACTCCAACTTCTATAATGTCTTTAATGCACATAGTCCACAACTTACATCAATTCACTTAGTGGTTGTTCAAAGTTACAACTTCACTGAAAATGTGACTTATGACCGATTTTCACACTTATGACCACTACGCCACCCCCATGATTAAAACTTGGATGCTGGGCAACTGGTTCATATTTATGACAGTTGCAGTGTCCTGGGGTTGCCTTTGGTGGTCTTTTGACAAGCAAAGTCAATGGGAAAAACACTTAGCAGCCTTGTTATTAATTTAACAGCGGCAGTGATTCACTTAACCACTGTCGCAAGAAAGGACATAAAATGGGGGCAAAATTAACTTAACAATACTCTCACCTAGCAACAGAAATTTTGGGCTCAATTGTGGTCTACCTGTATTAGAGCAGGCTGGCTTTCCTTAGGCAAAATACATGTGGATTGCCAAATCCAGATAGCCATAGATGGCGGCAGAGTGATTTTACTGCCAACTAATAGTCACTTGGATTTTTGCAGCCCAGCTATTTTTTTTCCATTGCCTCTCTTCCTTCATGGGCAGATGGAGGAGGAGAGGGAGAAAGTGAGCACAGGTTTTTGCTGAAGAAGTATCCAGAGTCTCAGAGGGGTTCAATTCCAGCAATGACTTACTTGACAGCAGCCTCAGGAGAAGAAACAGTCATAGTGGTATCAGTAACTCTTAACTTCCCTCTTTCTGCCTTCTATGACCTATCACCAAGATGGTGAACCTATGCTACGCATGCTGGAAGTGGCATGCAAAGCCATCTCTCCAGGCATGCCAGCCATCGCCGTTTCTCTTCTGGGTTTTGGCGCATGCGTGCGTGCCGGCCAGCTGGTCTTTGCGCATGTAGCAGCACTGGAAACTGGAAGAGCAGCTCCCTGGATTGTATGTGCATGCCAGCCAGCTGGTCTTTGTGCATGCATGCATGTTAGAAACCGGAATCCCAGGTGGCAGTGCACATGCGTGTGCTGAGAAGCTGAGCTTCCGGTTTTCTGCGTTCCTGTGCATACGCATCAAGGAGCTGCTCTTCTGGTTATCAGTACGTGCATGTACGCTTCCATTTCAGCACTCAGTGCTGAAAAGGTTAGCCACCACTGGCCTATTATGTCTGCACCATAGAATTCAACATGGCAACTGAATGGACTTTTCAATGCCATCAAAAGCTCATCTATGTTTTTGGAGCCCGTATACTGTATGGTAGCTCTGTCCCATGAAGAATAGCTGAATTAAGGTGAATGCATGTTGGCAAGTAGATGGCAAGGGAAATCTGATCAGCCCTCCTACCCACATTTTGGGGACTCCAAGGTAGCTGCCTTCCTCCCACTTCCACTACAGAGTCCATTGAGTCACTCTTCTAGCAAGATTAAGAACAACATACCTTTGTACCAGTGATAGAAATTAAGCCACCTTGAAGGAAAGACATGAAGTAGAATAAGTTAAGCAATACGGTACCTTAACAGACCCTTTCATGCTGGTCTATGACCATTAAAAAGTATGTGATTTAAGTGAGCCTTTTGTATGTGTTTGTGTTTATGGATGTGTATTTGTGTATCTGTGTGTGTCTGTGTATTGGGGAGAGAAAATTATAGGGTAGGGTTTACCATATCCAGAAGACTACTAGATAGCAGTTCCCTCTCAAAGCAGAAAATACGTTGCAGTCATCTAGTGATCATCTGTATTTTTGCAGATCTGCTAACCCCAGACATGCATAATGCATTACATTATTTTTTAGTGCTGGTTTATAATCTCATTTTAGATTCTTCTGGGAAAAAGAAATCCCATGGTGTTAGTCCCTCTGTCTCCATCATGTCAGATAGTCATGCAATGGTTGGATTGTTATGTTTCCATATGAGAAGTTTATTTAAATGCCTTAAAAAAAACCCACTCTCTAGGTGAATGAAAACTTCAAATGCAAGGCAACTGAGAATGGAGTTTCCCATTCTGGTTTATACCTAGGATTTAGTTTGAGGTCTTTTCCAACTTTAATAATAGTAGAAATTATATTGGAAGCAAGAAGCAACTGATGTATTCATCAGAACTACAGAGACTCATACGACTTTGCAATCATAATCCATTTCTAAATTAAATGAGCTAATTTTGAGAACTACAGAATATGTTTTTAAACCTGTCTGGTGATTATGACATATTAAAGGTAAAGCCTGGCAGACTGCCAACCTTTATGTAGATCTACAGTCTGTACATGCAGTTATGAAAGGCCAATGTTAACTAGTATGATGCTTTGTCAGCTACATGGTGCTCAAATGGATGTCATCGAAATTATTTCAAGTTGCAATATAGATTCTGAGCTACTAGAGCAGGGGTGTCAAACTCCCGGACATGGGCCAGATGGTCACATGCTGGCCATGCCCACGCCCCGGTTTAGCGAAGGGAGAAAAGTCCCAATATGTCACATGATGACCGTGAGTTTGACACTCCTGTTCTAGAGGATGGGATTGAGATAGGGAATTTTACCAAGGACAGTTCCTTTCCTGTGCATATTTTTAAACATTCAGCCAACATGGCCATCTTTACAGGTTCCAACTTGGGTATTTTCTAATGATAAATCAGATGCAATTCTCTTACAGACATAGCTGTTAGAAAGCTGTAGTCTGAATGGTCCAACATCCGAGAACAAGTAGGGCAGAGAAAAGGCAGAAGCAGACAAGATCAGCCAGATTACTAGTGTGGAGAAAGCCTCACCCTTCTTGATGGGCTGCAACAGAAGCTGGCTATTTAGCACAGCAGGCATATTGAGGCCAGGAGTGGGGTTCAAAATTTTTAGCAAAGGGTTCTTTGCCCAGTTGTTGGGTGGGCGTGGCTATGGTGGGCATAGACTAGTTATACACCATGGCAGGGTGGCATTTTTGCCCTCCCCAGGTTCGAAAGGCTTTCTTCGAGCCTTCGGAGGGGTGCAAACTGCTGTCCAGAGGCTCTCTGGAAGCCAGAAATGGGCCGATTTTCAGCCTTCCCAAACTTCCAGGAGGCCCATTTTTCACCCTGCCTGAGCCTCCGCATACTCCTTGCACTTACCTACATTCAAAACAGGTCGCGTGGGGACTCCTGGGAGGGGTAGGGTGGGTGGGACCAGCCAGGAGTGGGATTTGGGGGTTCTCTGAACTCCTGTGAGCCCACCCCCAGTGAAGGCGATGCTGGCAACAACAACAACATCTTCATTTCCTAGCTGTGTGTTTTCTGCTCATTGTGATTCTTGCCTCGTTTTGGAATGACACCGTGCCTCGACTTGGATTACGCCTTGTGAACTTTGGACTTTTCTTGCCTTGTGAACTCTCTTGTATTGTGGATTTAATTTTGCCTGATGGGTTTATTTCGATTGGAATACTTTCAAATGGCATGTATTGCCTTGGTCATTGCTCTATGGACTAGCATTGTCTGCATGTGGCTGGACTTAATTGGGATAACTTTGGGGTTTTGGTGAAGCGAGTTGCTGTGGAATATTAACAAACCCACTAAACCACAGCTATGTGTATGTATGTGTGTGAGTGGGACAGCACAGCCGTGTCTCTCTTGTACCGTACCTGTGTTTTTAAAGCCAACTTTAGAAATTCCAACCGCTAAGGCTTGGCAATCAAATTGGAATGGTGCTTGGTCTGGATTAAAGTCAATGTAGTCAATGATTTGTTCTTCCCCTGCTTCTTATCCTTCTGATCTCTGCATGGAAGTCAACAAATTATTAAGTGGCCATGATATGAATAGGTCTCCCTTTACTTGGCTTTTCTGTTTAGGGACTGGCTTGCCTCTCTAGTCCCCTAGGTTTCCTTTCCCTCATGGATGTTCTCCCTTCTCCGCTTCCTGTATTGTCCACTTTTAACTTAATGCAATCCTCTTAATTCTCCTTTTGTTTCTTTTGTTTTTATATTGCACCAATGCTGCTCCAGCAAACTAATCCATCATTTCTTTGATTACAATATTTGCTGGAGTGTTCCCTCTTTTCAAGCCTCCCACAACAAGCAACTTTTTGTTTAGGAGCTTGAGGCAATGTTCCTAGCTAGGGTTTTTCTTAATAAGTCACAGAACCAAGGAAAAATATTGCATAGAGAGGGGATAGGGAGGAGAGAGGAAGAGAGCAAGTTTTACATCATGTGGGGAGAAATGAAAGGTGTTGTCAGAAGAAGTGACTATAGAGGAACCTTTACAGGTATTGAAAAATCACTGATCGTTAGTTCTTCCTTTATCAGCTATGGAAGGAAGGAAGGAAGGAAGGAAGAAAGGAAGGAAGGAAGGAAGGAAGGAAGGAAGGAAGGAAGGAAGGAAGGAAGGAAGGAAGGAAGGGGGAAGAGGAGATCAGAGCAGTTTGACTGTCCAGGAGGAAATGTCTGCAATGATCAGTTACCAACCAAGGGAAGATGGCATGACAAATGATGCAGTCAATCACAGCTATGGTTGTTAACTAAATTGGAGCTGAGCATTTGAGGCAATCCACTCTGAAGGGTTTAAGGGGGCATGGTGAGAAAATACTATTTTTAAATCAGTGGAAGGAGTGGAAGGAGTACATATTATGTTGCTATACTTGTATGTCTGAGCACAAATTGTAAGTACAAAGACATAAATGGTACTTGAGAGCCAGTGGACTGCAACATAATTCTGCCATTGATCAACTACAGGTAGCCTTTGTTTACCAACTGCCTCCTTTGGTGATTGTTCACAGTTATGCTGATAATGAAAATGTAACTTTATGGCCAATTCTCACATTTATGCCCTTTATGGGTGGTGGTGGGATTCAAAATGTTTTACTACCGGTTCTGAGGGCATGGCGTAGTTTGGTGGGCATGGCTTGGTGGGCATGGCAGGGGAAGGATAGTGTAAAATCTCCATTCCCACCCCACTCCAAGGGAAGTACATTGCCCCCCCACACCTTGCTTTGCTTCCCACCCCAGAGCTTCGGGTCACGGTCTCAGCCCCTGTACAGTCAGGCGCTCTCCTGCTCCGGCCCCCGGAACGCCCCCCGTGGACCTTTTCCCCTTCTTTAAGTTCTCTTTATTCTCATTCCCTCCGCCAGTTCCCTAAGATTACAGACTGACCAGGCAGCTTCCTCCCCACTGGGGGTGGTGGTGGTAGGAGAAATTAAGTCACCCGCGAAAAACTGGCCTTGCCATTTTTTCGGGGGTCGAAAGAAAATAAGGCCCGGCCTTATTTTCTGAGAAACACAGTAATAATTGGATCCATTTTTCAAATAATCTTTTGGTATAATGATAAAAGCACTAATTTTCACTTGAGATATTATTGTTTTAATAATAATATATACATAAGGGAGAGGCAGATTTTTCTCTATCTGTTAATTTATAAGAAGTTTGCAACCATGTGCAGAACCGATGTCTTTGAAGATTTTATGTACAAGCAGTGACCAAGATCTGATTTTTGCAGTGTTTAATTATCCAGCTATGTCCTGGCTGTAGATTTATAAACTTAAAAATTACCAAATACATGCTACTTCTTTCTTTGAAGGAAAACACAAATCTGGCTCTCTGCAGTTCTGAAATTTCTCACAATTCACAGGATGGACATAATAATAAAGCCTTGAAGAGCTAGAAGTTCTAACACTTCTAAAGTCCTCTTAGAATTTCACACATAGGAAGCAGCAGCAAACTATGTTTGGTTGACACTTTTTAATAAATTATAAGTTAATGTCAATGTTTACAATAAAATTTTTGGTGGGGAAAACAATGATATTGATCTGACATGACAGTAATTTTGTCTGTCCATGTTTTATGAGCACCATCTAGGCTCAGTCTCTATTGGACTCATTTGAGCTCCCTCTATGGAATTACTAATGTAATAAGAAGAATAACAACATTAATTTGTTTAAACACAAGACAGGTCCCCAAGAGAAAAATGTAAAGTTAACAATATTATTAATGGAAGATGGACTTTGTCAGGGATTTGTCAGTTTTTCAAACTCTGAATTTTCCTGAGCTTCCTGTACACCATATTGACTATATAAGGCTTCTTCAATGTGTATCTAGGATTGCCTTCAAAGGAAAGTTCTAGCAGCATTATTTTAAGCTACGTTTTATGGCAGTGAAGACAGAAAAGGATCATCATTCCAGCGCAAGAGAGGAACAGACCACTCAAAAGCTTAAGCCAACGTGATTTTTTTAAAAGGAAAAAAAATTCTTCTTACTAACCAGTTATAAATATTGCTAGTCTGATATGCTGTGGGATCAAATCTGCAGTTTTTTTAAATGCTCTTTTCAAGAACAATTTATATTTAGCTCCATTTCATTAAGTATTTAGAGAAACATTCAGAGCTGCTGCAGAGAGAATTTTGTGATGAAGAAGGACTTCTTTAACATCTGCCTAATAAGAGGGTGCCTAGGGGACTGACTGCTTAGCAAGTTTGATATGTTGAATTCAGTGTCTGCTTCCAATCCTACACAATTTCTTCAAAAAATAAAGTTGTAATAAACTGCCATCAGTTATACAAAGACAATAAACGAGGGTGGTCTCCATTTCCACAGGGCTTGAGCAGCACTTGAGCAAGATAGTGTTCAGTTTAAATGGTTAGTTTATGGATATACCACTGGGTTCAGCTATGTTAGCAGCTGCCAATCACATTTAGCATCAGCTGAAGATGTAACATCAGAAATGTTTATATCTTGTCACTGAGAAATATTTATTCCCAAATTATCAGTCTTGGAATCTATTTTTTTTTATAACTCCCTTACAATTTCCAGCTGATAGTGGTAAAACTATAATACCAAGAACCGGTGTCTAAACCTGCCCTTTTTTATGGATCTCCCTTCTATTTTTTTCTTTTTTTTCTAAATAATAAGAATCTTTAATTTTTTGTTTATATTCCAAGACTGAAGGCAAAAACTGTGCTCCTACTAATATGTTAATGCAGTAATGCCAACAACAACAATTATACTAACATATGTTATAGATCTTCAGTCTATACTGGAAGATAGTTTTAGTGAAGGACATATGAGAGTGGATCTTAAGATTTAAGCTGAAAAGAGTACAAAGTTTCATTATTCTATGATATAAAAAAGATGTTATAAAACAATAATGTGAAGCACATTCTGTTCTTTTCATTTCAGTACATTTTTTCGCTCATCAACTTGCAAAATATTTAGACAGAATCATGAGATGTCTGCAGGGCAAATATTTTGTATTTAAAGATAGTATAACACTTTCCATCTCATCATCATAAGCATGTCTCCATTCTTGGGTCGTAAAAGTAAAATAATTAAATTTCACTAAAACAATTGTAAATCTACTGTGGAAGGTTTTTAATAGACATGCTTGAGATCCATATTCATGAGATCATAGTAATTTACAAGATCATGCTGCTGTCCAAGGTAAATTTGGACTGTGAAATTTGAATCAATAACATTCAAATGAAAATTAATGCAGTTTGGATTTGATGATCGAAGGACAATAACATTATGTGAACTTGTATTGAGTTTTTATTTTCAGTGTTATTCTTGAGCAGAACCACAATTATTCGTCAGCTTTATTCTAAGTGATCCAAATGAGTGTTTAAATTCCAGTTTTGCATTTTCTATGGATTCCTTGCAAAGATGGAATCAATCTAATCATAGCAACTCTAATTAGGACAATGTGGAAAAGTACAAAAACTGATTAGATTATTTGTTGAAAAACAAATGAAGATATTCTGAATGAAAACCAAACTTAAGCTTTTGATCAATTCTATATATGAGCAAAGAACAGAAAGAACAAAATACTGTACATTTGGATCAAGAACATTAGCTTACATATCAGATTTCAGAAAAGTAAATTATGAACTGATTCACAGTCATGTTGTCATCCTATACAACTAGGAGTGCAGTGCTTATTCAGGTTTTCTTTTATTTGAAAAGAGATCATCGAAACATTTTGAAATTACTGGAAGGAGACCATAGGAGCATGCTGGCATATTTGTACATTTATTTTAAGTATAGTTGAAGCATCAGTGGATGAGTTGCTTAAAAAAATTCAAGAACTCTTGCCTAAATCAACTTCTCATATATCTGAATTGAATCAGTTATTAGCATCAAAACATAACTCTTAGTCTGCTTATAGTTGACTTTAAAGATCCATCTTGTTCTTCTTAGGCTTCCTTTACATCAGGGGTCTTCAAACTTGACAGATTTAAGACTTGTGGACTTCAACTCCCAAAATTCCACCTCCATATCATGTTAGCTCAGGAATTCTGAGAGTTGAAGTCCACAAGTCTTAAACCTGCCAAGTTTGGAGACCCTAGCTTTACATGAATCTCTTTCCCAGGTAAAGGCATATTATTTTATCTGGTTAAGTCTTGATCAAATGTAGAATCAAAAGAATGATACTTTTTAATTTTTAATTTTTTTATTTCCAAAGTTAAAATACAAAATTAAAAAAGGAGGAAACAAAAAACCATCTAACACGAATAATACAAATAAAAAACCCCAAACAAATCATGAATATATTATTCACACTGACATTAAACATAAAAAGTTCACCCTGGCTGAAAGCTGAACAGCCAGCACTGTCTGATGACACTTCCAAGGTCACGTGGCCGACATGACTAAATGCTGAAGGTGCATGGAATGCTGTTATCTTCCTACCAAAGTGGTCCCTATTTTTCTACTTGCATTTTTACATGCTTTCGAACTGCTATGATAGGTTGGCAGAAGCTTGGACAAGTAATGGGAGCTCACTCCATTATGCGGTGCTAGGGATTTGAACCACCGAATTGCCAAACTTTCTGATCAACAAGCTCAGCGTCTTAGCCACTGAGCCACCGCATCCCCTAGATTATACATATAGGATGATATTATTGAGGAAAATATTGAAGTCTGCTTGCTTGACAAGCACTATGTTTGAACTCCATTTTTTTCTTGAATAAAGCAATTGAAATAACTTCAGAAAGATAATATAATTCAGAATCATAAGACAGCAGTGCAAATAATACAACATTTGATTTAAAGTACTAGTGGTTTTCAGCCTCAAGTATTTTAAACACATTGCTGCTTCTTCAAATAAACATTTGATTTCCCACTTACAGTTTCTCCATCATCTAAAAAATACTGAAAGAGACCCTGGATTTACATATTATATTAGGCCACATTTATTTATTTAGGAGACCACATTTATTTATTCACTTTGGCTTCAGTGTGATGTTGAAAACCCATCATTCTTCATGAATTGGGCATCTATGACTAATTTGGAAACCATACTTCAAGTACTCCTAGTTTACTATGAGTTCAGTCTAAGATTATATAGATATTTGTGATATTATTAAGCAGCTGCATTGACCTTAAATCTTCTATATATTAGGTTTGGGACTTCTAAGTATACTATGAATTCATTTGATTTTGTATGAATCAAGTCAAAGTGGGCAGTTTTTCCTTGGTTTATTTTCTTACCTCGAGTAATATTTCTCTAGGATAAGAGAAATATTGCTTTTGAGAAAAAGCCATTTCTCATCGCTTTTAATAGCAAACAAAACCTTTTGAGATTCCCTATTGATATACATGCATCTCTTTGTATTGTGGCACATAATAATATGCACATATAGCATTTAAGTAAGTTACTTAGCAGAGAGAAGATCTGTGTAGCTGAATGACATTTTAAACAAAGGAGATACTGTTCTCAACTTCATCTGCATCCTATCTTTCAAAAGCAGGTATTTCCTGAGAGAAGGGCGACAAGGGAGCTGACAGAGATTACCTTTTTGTGTCCTGCTCTCCCCCCATATCTTTCTGCCCCCAGGAATCACTGATGCAGATAAGCTGAAAAATTGGCAAAGCAGAAATTCCTGGTCGACAATGAGGATGCTTGTTACTCCTTGCAGCAACCAGTGACTGAGAAATATAATCTGAGTGAAGACAACCCAATGGCAACATCTAGTAATTATTTTCTTTCTCCCCTGGCCTCCATCCTGTGTGTGCTTTTGTATGACTTGATATCTATGACATTTGATGTATTAAGAAATCTTTATTTGAAAAACATAAGAAAAATATGTTTCTCTGAAAGTGAAATGAATGTGTTTTGGGGACTGGATTTTCCTTTAGTACAAGTGTTCTTCTAAGCTAAATGAATGCAGGCAGGGACACAAAATACTAATACAATTGCCCAGTGAAATAGTGAACCATTGAGGTCAAAATCAAAGATGCAAAGAACATAATTAAAGTAACCCACATTTATTCACATATGTTTTTCTAAGTTATAGCCGGCTGGTTTGGTGGGGGGGGGGGGCGTTGAGCATATGAGCACAGCGGAAGTCTCAGTGGAACAGTCCATTTCTTTTCAGGCTTCTGTTATAAGTTGACCCCTTAGAGCAGGGGCATCTTTTTTAGGTTCAAAACTTTAATGAATAGAAGAGGCATATGCAGGGTCCAAAGCACTTCTGCCAAATTATTTTTAAAAGCACAGAGGTAATATTACAGTTGTCAGCAGTGAGGAACTCCAGTGCAAAAACTATACTCATATAAATTGCTTTATTGGTGTGCATCATTCACAAAGGTTTCTGACATGGGAAAGCTAATTGACACTCTGGCTAAGTTGCCATTAGGGGTGTGCAAAAGATTTTCAGTGCAGAATGTTTTCCACACCAAATGCCCCATTTTGAAGTTAAAACTTGACCAAAATCCAGCAATACAGATGTTCAAAACAGATAAATTCCAAAGATTTCTGGTATGGTCAGAACAGCATCCAAACCCTTCCAGCGAGACTAGAAAACCCAGTCCAAAGTTAGAGCATTTCCAGTTTGAATCACTTTATAGGTCATTAATCTCAGAAGCTAAACCAAATGCTGATCTTTCGGTTAAGATACCAGGTTAGAAAACAGGAAGCCCTGAGTTCTAGTCAGTTCTGAGGCATGAAAGCCAGCTGGATGACCTTAGGTCACTCTCACAGGGTTGTTGTTTTGGGGGAAATAAGAGGAGGAAGGTATGTTGGATATGTTCATCACCTTGAGTTATTTGTAAAAATAATAAATGCAGGATACAAAACAAACAAACAATAAATAAATAATAATAATAATACAGGCTGTGAGGTGGCCTAGAGGTGGAGTTCTCACCTCACAATCAGTAGGCTGTGAGCTCAATCCTAGCTAGAGGCTTATATTTGGAATAGATTCTATTGCTCAAGCAGGGGGTTGGACTGGATGACCTCCAAAGTCCCTTCCAACTCTCTTATTCTTTGTCTAAATAAAGTCGTCCCTCGTTGAGAACTTGGGTAGTGGAATTTCAGGCTACAGAAGAGAGTGAAAATCTGAAAAAAAGAAATCTGAAATGTAGGAGTAGAACCCACTTTGGTAACTGTACAAAGGGAGCAGCATGGATGCAGAAGTTTGATTTCCAGGCCACTCCCATCAACATGAGAGAACATAAAAATAGTTATAATTAACTTGTCATGGATAGAATATTTTTCTTCCACCTACTTATACATCTGTTTATTGCTTTGACATTCTGTTGCTATCAACATCTGGTTGGCAAGCAAGCACAGCAGGGGTCAAATCCACAAGATGGTGGGCATGGCATTGTTATCCAAGCCCCAACTCTTATGTACAAGCCACATTACACACAATTGCAAGG
This sequence comes from Pseudonaja textilis, assembly GCF_049901715.1. Taxonomy (NCBI): domain Eukaryota; kingdom Metazoa; phylum Chordata; class Lepidosauria; order Squamata; family Elapidae; genus Pseudonaja; species Pseudonaja textilis. Next base: position 198,097,120 of record NC_141991.1, on the reverse strand, counting down.
AGGTGGAGTTTAGGTTGTGATGCTACATCTGCTATCTTGCAAATGTTAATACTTTGCATCTGGTATAGTCTTTTACTTGGCCTTATTTAAAAGAATGGTTCTCTCTCTCTCTCTCTGGAAAAATGCAATGTTACAGAGCACGAGGGATATGAAATTCAACAGTGAAAAACAAGGATAAAATTGAAGGGATATTTGGGCTTTTTACTGAATATAGTTGCTTTTTGCTTCAACCACACCTGCTTTTTCTCTTGCTCCCCCTATCCTGTTTCTTAAGACCCAGAGGCATTTTTTTTTGTGCAACCATATTCTAGATCTAGAATGTGATTTTTCTGTTTTGGACTTTGCTTTCAATTACTCTTAAAAGGATTTTTTTCGTTGCTTCCTTATATTCCTACAATATAAGAATATCCTGATAGCTGGAGATTATGGAGGTTGAAGAGCGCAAGTTTTGGAAAGAAATAATGGGCTTTTGTTACTCATCTTACCCATTATCTTTCCTGTCATCTGCATTCATTCCTGGAAGTAAAGAACAATGAAAGAAATAAGAGACTTTGAGGGTATTTAATATGACAGCCCTGTGATTCATGAACATCTTTGGCAGTGACTAGTACATCTAAAAGTACTGTCAGAAGACAGCCATGAAATATAAGGAGCGTGAATCTGCAGAACAGTCCCAGATTTTAAGATTTTATACTTAGATTGTAATTCTGTACATATTACTTGAAACTGAGCTGAACATGAATTTGCTTCTTTCTTTCTATGCAGAAGATTTTGCTGCTAGGATTTGGCCAAGTATATACTTGATTGGATCCTTCATTTCTTTGCTCAGAAGTCCAGTTGTATTGAGTTAAATTTGCCCCAGAAGTCTGTTTCCTTACTTAGATGTGAACTTTCTTATTGCAGTTTGTTTCGGCTTTAACTTTGCTTGTTCCTACTTAATGTGAATTCATTATCTCTCTATCTCTATCTATCTATCTATCTATCTATCTATCTATCTATCTATCTATCTATCTATCTATCTATGCTATTTATAATTTATTTATCTATCTAGCATCTGTCTCATCTATCTAATGAATTCTATTTCTTAAGCAAAGCCTTGGGAGGAGAGCATTCTTTTGACATTTACATACACATGCCTGCAAAGAGAAAGACGGTTCACATGTACAATGGTACATGAATTGGCTTGTAAGCAAGAACCCTGCAAGACTCATGCCAAATGTAATGTTTGAAAATCATGTGTGGGAAGAGTTTGCCCTTCCACACTGATTCACATAGGAGTTCTCCCCTTCTGCTTGACTACCTCAGTGTGCTGGAAAAAGAATGAAATAGAGTTCTATTTCAATCTATTGGATGATGGTGGAAGTAAAAACACCTTTTGTAATTGTCCTGCTTTTTGATGGCAGGAATTAAACTGGGAAGTTTTAATGTATACTCTATATAATTTGAGTTTGGTTTTATTTTGTCCAAAGCCCCCAATAAAAAAATGCGATCATTTGAGTCTGAAGTTTGTTAAGCTATGTATTGATCAACCAGAAGCTTGTAGTATGAAATATTACTACACACAGTGAGAGTAAAAGAGCTATTTCCATGTAGTGGTTAAGGCATCAGGTTAGAAATTGGGAGAATTTGAGTTCTAGCCCCCCTTAAGGCACAAAGCCAGCTCATCAGTCTGGAACCCATATCATGTATCTGATATTAATACAATTGAAAAAGTCCAGAAATATTTCACAAGAAGAGTTCTCCGCTCCTCTACTCAATACAGAATACCTTATGCCACCAGACTTGAAACTCTAGACCTAGAAAACCTAGAACTACGCCGCCTTTGGTCCGATCTAAATATAGTATATAAAATCATACAGTGCAATGTCCTACCTGTCAATGAATACTTCAGCTTCAACCATAACAATACAAGAGCAAACAATAGATACAAACTCAAGGTTAATCACACGAAACTTGACTGCAGAAAATACGACTTCAGCAACAGAGTGGTCAATGTTTGGAATACTCTACCTGACTCTGTGGTTTCTTCCCCAAACCTCAAAAACTTTAACCTTAGACTGTCTACTATTGACCTCACCCCTTTCCTAAGAGGTCTGTAGGGGGGGCATGCATAAGCACACCAATTGTGCCTACCATCCCTGTCCTATTGTTTTTTAGTATTTATCTCATGTATTCAAAACTATATTTATTCTTATACCTGTATCTTGTAAGTGATTGACAAATCAAATAAATACTAAATACCAAATGGGTAACCTTAGGCCAGTTGCTCTTTCTCAGCTCTAGGAAGGAGGCAATGGCAAACCAGTTCTCAAATTTTGCCAAGAAAATTGCAGGGGCATGTCCAGACAGTCTCCAAAACTCAAAATTGACTTGATGGCACTAATAAAAGAGTGAGATTCATATTATTATCACCCTAATATTAAGGTTGTTGTTGTTTTTTTACTAAGTAAAAAGAATGAGATAAAAAGAAGATGTTTTAAAAAGAGAGTGGGCAGTCATTTATCTGAAGTAGAATAGCGTTTCCTGCTTGAACACAGGGTTGGACTAGAAGACCTCCAAGGTCCCTTCCAATTGTATTATTCTGTTTTTCTGTATGGTTGAATCTTCAGGTTGCTCAAATGTAGAAATGATGCTCACTTAATATGGAACATCTTTCCGTTCCCTTTTTTATAAGGACCCTAAATTCAGCTTAGGAGAACAATAACTCAAATAGTTAAAATGATGAGAATATCTCCTCTTTCCATTCGAACAATTTTATCCCTAAAATAAAAGAGGTCTGTATCCAAGAGATTTGAAATGTTCCCTTACTTGTCTTGCCTGTCATAAGGATTTTAATATTGTAGCTCCTGACAGTTTCATCTGATGTTTAATAATTAGCATGTGATGGTTCACGTTTTATAGCTGTGACAAGGCTTGGTCAGGATGTGTAGGTTTCCTGGGTCCTATATTCGGCTCTTTCATCATGCTGGTTAATAGCCAACTTACTTTAACTGCCATGAAAACTAGTCTAAGAACAGTCCCTTTGTGCAAAATCAATGGTGGCTTTGGGATCTTTCCTGCACAGTGTTATTGTGTGGAAATGGATCCTTTAAGTCCTTGTAATAAACAATGGGGATATTATTTTTAGAGGACTGCAAAGGAAAAGGGAGGAGGGAAGAGGGGAGGAAAGAAAGAAAGAAAGAAAGAAAGAAAGAAAGAAAGAAAGAAAGAAAGAAAGAAAGAAAGAAAGAAAGAAAGAAAGAAAAACAAGCCAAATAAAAACCAGATTGCCTTTTTGTATCATTAGTAAAAAAAAAAGAAAAGAAAAGCTATTGTGAAACTTGAATAGCTGAGGAAAGCATTGTGATAAAATTTGGATTTTTTATAAAGGCTTTTCTATAAGAGGACATGTTGTTTTATATAAATTGTTAAGGTAGATGGTTTAATAGGTGTTTGATAGTATCCTTCAAAATTATGCCAGAGTGAGACATACTTAGCAGCAAGTAGAAATTCTATATATCTATTTTTGAGGTGCATGGGAGTATGTGGAGAATTAATTTACCTGCATACTTGCTTTATGACACAAGGAGCAAATATTGACCAATGTCAAAATCCTCCAAACTAGAGATTAGATTCCCACAACACAATTAATTAAGCTAATGTATTGGTTTTATATAATGGACAAGGCTAGAATCTCTTTTGCTAAAACATGGTTCAATGTATGGAACAGAAAAGCCAAAAGAAGCAAGCTGAAAAAACCAGGTTTAACATTGATTTCATTTTTGTTTGTACTGTCAAAGTATGGATGTTATTTGCCATATAAAACTTAATCACTGCTAATCTCTGCATAACTCAGTTCATGGATATCAATTTTGGGATAAATCTTCCACCTACGGTAGTGGAATATATGAATGATTTGGGGCGGGGGGCGGGGAAATGGGAAGAGATGATGCCTAGGAAACAAATCAGACTAAAGAGGTTTAACAAACAGAAAAAGAAATTTAAGAAGGACCCGCTCTAATGTATCAAGCAATTAAAGCTGGCATTGAGAAGTTTGGACTTTTAGACTTTCCAGGATTCTGTTAATGTAGCCTTATAATAAAATGGAATTAGTTCATCTAGTTACGTTTCCTATCTGTTTATCTGGGAGGCTGACGGGAAACTTCCATCAGCAGAATGGGAAACAATAGTTTTCCCACTGTCTTCTTATTCTCTCAAATCCGTTCACCAGGTGATTTGGTTAGGACAGGCTGTTTGTTGCAAAAGGGGAGCCTTGCTAAAAGTTGTCTCCTATCCCACCTGCTAGGAGAAAGCTTCTACTGAAGAGGAAGCAGTTGGCTTTACCCACTTTTTACTTTTTAAAGACATATTTCATTTACGCCAAAAGAAGAATCAGAAAAATGTATTATCTCGTTTTGCTCTTAGAAACCAAGGGAAAAAAGGTGATGGATTGGTTGGAATCTTGTATTTGTCTTTCCTCCTTATCCTGAAGATAAAAAAGCTCCAAATTATTTCTGGCATTTCCATTTATCTTAGCTGTAAAGAAAAATAATACTTCAAAAATGTCTTGGGTTTATGAGAGTACAGATAAGAAGGTATCTGTAAATTTTATTAGTCTTATGCTTACAGGTTTTTTTTAATCTTAACTTTCTGGCATGTGACAGCTAATATATAAGATATAACCAAGACTTTTTTCCTCTAACATTACTACATAAAAATAAATGTTTACAGATGTTACTCAAAACCATAGTAAAATAGCACATCTCTCTCCAAGTTACATCCTACCAAAATGAACTAGTTGGTTGCTAGTTTATTAAATTGAGATCCTAAAGCAGCACTTTGTCTGTTTTATTCTAGCACAAGTTATGCATAGAAAATTCAAACTTATGCTTAATCCAAAACTGGACATAAAACTTTCTAGAAATGGGCATGTGTGCTGGATCAGAACAATTTGGAATTAAGAAAACTTCATGTACTTAATCTTTCCAACTAAAATTATACTGAGAGTTGGTCTAGGTTACGGACGACTTTTCAGGACCAGTTTTAGTATTGTTAATTCATGTTAATAATTTCATTTCATTTTGAAATTAAAGTAAAAGAAAATTGTTATTTTCTTTCCAATTTTAGCTATCTTTAGAATTTTAAGGGTGGCAAAACATCCCATACTACTTATCCCAAAAGTGCTTTTCAAAAGGCAGTTGGACTTTTCTTGTTTTGTTTTCCCTTTGAAAACATTTCACTTCTCATTCAAGAAACTTGAAGAATGGATTTGAATTCCCAGAATTCCTTACAAAGGATGATCATTGCAGAGAATTCTGAAAGTTGAAATTCTTACACCTGGAAAGCATGAAGCCTGGATAAAGCTGATCTCGCCCAATATTGCCAACCCAGGAAGTGCCAGAAACTGGAATAGATTGTAATAAAGATGCTATTCATACAAAACACCTGAATTGCAGCCTTTTTCTTAAAGGGACCTGCCCCTCATGCTACAGGAATGAAGTCACAAGTCCCCTCAGGAAAGAACAGGCAAAGCTCTTCTTTCTCCAGGTGGGTGAAGATGTGCCACGGTTCTCACATTTTCCTTGCTTGAATGACTTGCTGCTGAAAGGCCCATGGGTAAAATGGGAAATACCATTGCAATTATATCCCCTAACAAGCACCTACATAATTATCAAAGTGCATATTAAATGTGACAAGCAGCAGAATAATAGCAGGCCTATCACTTTCCCTGCAGCTCATCCATTTTCCACCACCTATTACCAGAAGCCCCAGGAAACTAAGGAAATGTCTCAAATTACTCAGTGCTTTGGCTCAGAGGACCAGCCTGTTGCTACTTGAGGCAGGAGTAGCAAACCCTTCTGGATTTGCAAGAGCTGCCACATAAACTGGGAAGGCTTTTAATTATGGGAAGAATGACTGCTCTGGGAAAGAAAAGCAATATATATATATATAGACTCTTGCCTTTCTCTGACAACATGCACCAGTTAAGGGAGTAATATTATGGCAACAGGATCCATCCAAAGGTTTTAATCTTTGAAATGTGTAGAAGTGAATTGGGAATCTGGCAGAGAGAGTCCACATGGAAGAGTCAAAAAGTTCAAGATGGTGGCTGTGGCCATGTGATCAAAGCCCTGTCTTTTTCTTTACATCATGCAACCAGCATTTTGTTTTGATCCCAGCTCAGGATGCCAGCAGTATCCTGCTGCATTGTCACTCTATATGCTTTCCATATATCTTGAATTTCTAAAAAGAGCTAAGTTGGGGAATTGTGGGGAATGTGGGTGGATATAACTTATTTGTTTTCATTTGAGCACACACAAACTCTTTTCTATCTATACAATTTCCAGCTCAGGTGTTTTGGAACTATTCTTCCAAAGTTCTGGGATGGGAGGGTGGTATATAATTTAAAGAACTTCAAACATTGAATCGTAAATCAGCAGAAGAAAACTTTGTAACTCACGAAATAATATTTATTCTTTCCTCTATTATGGTGTTTCCCAACCTTAACCATTCTAAGAGGTGTGAACTTCAACTCCCAGAATTCCCCAACCAGCATATTGGAAAATTGCCAAGGTTGAGAAACTGCTTTATTGTGTTCTAGAGCAAGGGTCTCCAACCTTGGCAACTTTAAGACTTGTGGACTTCAACTCCCAGAATTCCTCAGCCAGCTGGCTGAGGAATTCTGGGAGTTGAAGTCCACAAGTCTTAAAGTTGCTAAGGTTGGAGACCCCTGTTCTAGAGTACGGAGCATTAATCCTGATAGATCATAATGGAAATTCATTTTCATTTGGTTAGGAGAAGCATATTGGATTAGCTTTTGCATTGTGACTTGAATATCTATCTTGATCCACAAATAGTGATGGCTAATTTACAGAAGCTTAAAAATAATATTCTCCAGACGGATTGAGAACAGAACAGATCTGCTCAGAACAAATCAGTAATTAGGTGAAGTTGTCTGGCTACCACATTGTCCTTTCTGCATTAAATGACAACTGGATAACTGTGATATGCAGGGGTCAATAATGAATACTAATTAGATTGTAGGAATGGGCACATCTATTGTGCCACAATTTTCCATTCTGCTGCAAGAACTTAAATCCCCATACTCTACATCACAGGTGTCAAACTCACTGCATCACATTAATGTCACATGACATATTATTATTATTTTGCCTTCACAGAGCTGGGTTGGGCATGGCCTGCGTGTGATGCATCTGGCCTGCGGGCTGCCAGTTTGACAGCCCTGCTCTACATGAAAGGAAAATGGGACAAAAAAATCCAAAGCAGCTTGGTACTTAAAGGAACTGAAGCTCAAAACCTCAAAGAAAGGACTAATGCAAAAGTCCCCTCACAGGAAACATGGATTATCCAGAAGATCTGCAAAGCTTCACCACTTCAGAACAAAGAGACGTGTTTTTTTTAGTATGTGATTTGTAACTGAGTTAGCAATGAGAAGATTTCAGTTGCTGAAGACAACCAACTTGGGGGATAACAGAGAACTGATCTTTGTGTGGAAATACTTCGGTGCTTTAGGCCTCTCCTCACTGCTGAGTTAATGTACCACCCACCCACCCACCCACCTTTGAGATAATAAAAAAGTAAACCAGCACAAAATTGTCCTCATTGTTGATCCCCATCTTATCTTATGGATTTCATCCCTCCTTAAAAGGGTGGCCTTGGAGTAAGGGAAGATGTTATTTATAGTTATATCATTAATGATGACCCTAATGATAGGGTTGACCCCAAGAAGGCATAACCCTAACCCTAGTCTTATTTTCTTTCTGAATGGGATTTTCCCATGTAATTTACTCTGCTCCCAAAAAACATCCAAACGAAAAGCTGTCACTTACTGTTTCCTTATAGTGCTACTAAGAACATATCTCTAACATCAGATTTGGGCCCCAACCCCAAGGAGGTGTAACTCTAATCCTAATCCCAACCCTAACCCTAGTTTAATTTTGATTCTTAATGGGATTTCCCATTTAATTTACTCTGCTCTGTTTTTTCCTTGAGGTGGATAAATAAAAATTGAACATTTGTTTGATGATCCATTGTTTGTTTTTTTGACTGTTCAAAGTATTCTCAGAAATCGTTTACAACACAAATTTCAGAACATCAATACTCTGTCTCTTAATACTCTTTCTCTTCAATAATCTTTTTCGCCTTTCTGGATATTATCTCCTACCTCTTTTATATGTACCATATGGATTTTTCTTGTCCATTTCTTCCATTTGAATAGATAATCTTTCCCTTGTTGTTTCCATTACAAAGATCTTTCCTCTCTACTAGTGGAAAATGCTTTTTTATACCTTTTCCATTTGAAAAACCAGGCCTACGTTTAACACATACTGTGGACATTTAGCTTTTCAATTGTGCATCTTCAGATAGAAACAGCCCTGTGCAATGTATTATTTTATATAAACTCACATGACATTTGTGTATATTGTAAATGTATCAGAATGCGTTATAAATGTCACATAAATATGTAAGGAGAAATATAGTAATGAGAAATATATAAATATAGTAATGAGATTTCCATTAGAAAGCATTCCTTGTATTACTGAAGGTGGAAAATTGCCACTTTGATATAATCTAGAAACTCATACAGCGATTCATGAATACTGTATTATGATGTGCACATAGCTGAATATATGTCTGTAAAATGACTGGAATAACAAGCAGTATTAATTATAGTTTTCTAAATGTACAGAAATTTGTTCTTGCAACAAAATTAATGGGTCAAATTCTGTGAAAGTTGTTTTTGGATGCTGAACTATGATTAATAAAACTTGAATGGTCATTATGTTTCTCCTTGACATAAAGTAACTATTGCGCCATCTGATGTGAACAAATCCATTTCTCACAATATAAAGGAAAACATGAGAACGGTCCCCAGAACTTCAAGACTTGAATTTGCTTTTGTGGTTGAGTCAGGATTTCTGTCTTGAGGGCTGTCATGATGAAGCCTTTAATGAGAGCTAAATTAACTTAATTCCAGCAAAATCTTATCAACTAGCATAATCTGTGGAACTTTGTCCTTGTTTTTCATTGAGATTTTGTCACCATCATTTGTATTGTGACCAGAAAAGTACCTTCAAAATAGACTGGACTGAAAAAAATCTTGTAACAACTCTTAGGTTTCAATAATTTTTCTAGAGCCAGCCCCCTAATGTTAAACAGAGAAGAATATTCACAAATAATACATATATTGATCAGGAAAAGTTACTATATATTGAGATAGTCTGGTACAGTAGTTAAGACATTAGACAAAAACCAAGAGACTGCAAGTTCTAGTCCTACTTATTGACAAAGCCAGCTAGGTAATTCTGGGCCAGTCAGTATTTCTCAACCCTAAGAAGAAGCCAAACTACTTCTGGAAACCTTGCCAAGAAAGAAGGGAAGAGCAATCTTATTTATTCAGGGTGCATGAAAAAGATACCAATATGCCAACTTACATTGCTGTAAACTATTATTTATCAATTTTTGTGCTAGAGGATGGAACAGGACGAAGAAGAGGAGCAGGAACTCTCAATTCCAAAGCTAACATGGTTATGGGGTCTATTTGTAGCATATTGTCAAAACAAAGAGGATTGCAAATCCATAGGCGTCCCAATAATTCCTGATCCCAATGCCTAAGTCCATTATCTACCAGTGAACATTGTAGCAGACAGTCCTTTGCTGCACAAAAGAAGTTTCTGTTCCTAGATCTCCCTCTTTGCCTACAGAAATATTGTATCCACGTTTTTGATTCTTCAGTTTAGACACTAGCTACCTGGTCAGTTATTGGAAAAGAAGAAAATATATTCAGGGAAAATGCATGTTCACTGAAAGTGTTTTTATTCCCCCCAGAAGATGATATTTGGCAAGGTTTTTTTCCTTGGGTTTCTCTGTGTTTCAAGCACAATATTCTGGCTAGTTGGTCTGACAAGACTCTTGGTACAGATTTGTGCTTATGTCTGACAACTTGCTGGAGAAAGAACAGACTCCTCATAAGTTGCAGAGTCATTACCCTTTATGCATACTTGCTTGAATAGGTATCATGGATTCCTGCCTCCTTATAAGGAAAGGAAGTAGAAAAATGCATAAACTTTCCCAAGAGAGTAACATAGCCTGAAGTTATATTTGACAGCTGTTTTAGTTGCCCAGGACAGCAGGGCCCAGAACAATGGCTGAAAAGGAGGAGAATTATTACAAAGGGTCTGAGTATAATTTTTCTGGATGGGGAATATGTTTTTTTTAAACTGCAAAACTGTCTGAAAAAGCTACATTAGGCAATTAAGTGAAAAGCAATGATTTCATAGCTCGAATTTCATTTTACTCATTTCTTTCAACCTGTGCCACAAATAATCTAATATTAGTAATATTAGATTAGACTAATGTTATTAGTTGAGAGCCACCATGGTATAGTGCTTAAGGGCTCAGAGGAGAAACCAGGAGGCTAAGAATTCTAGTCCAGCCTTAGGCACAAAGCCAACTGAGTGACACTGGGCCAGTCACACACTCTCAGCTGTAGGAAGCAGGCAATGACAAACCACTTCTGAAATCTTGCCAAGAAAACTACAGGGACTTGGCCAGGACAATGACTAGAAGTCAAGACTTACTCCAAGACACCAAAAAAAGAACATGGGTATTCATATTAATTATTACAAAATCTGGTTTATGTTCAGTAACTATTTCTCTAAATGCATAACATATTTGTTTTTGTTTTTTAGTTATTTAAATGATTTATATGGCTATCCATTTTATATAACATAACTGTTTTATATAATATTTAGTTATTTATATAACTGAATAAATATATTCATGAGAAATGAGCAGATAGCTCAGTGTTTCCATTTACCTCCTCACTGAGTATTTGCACAGCTTTATTGACCTTTGCAGATTATGCAAAATGGAAGGTTTGATGTACTCCACAGTTGTTTTCTTTTGTAGATGCATTTTCAAATATTTAGGCAACTATCTTTATTCAAAGCTCAAAAAATATATGATCTAAAAGGTTTATAATTCAGAGAGGTTTTGTCTGACTATAGTTAGGTTGTTTGATAGGCTGATTTCTAAGTGGCCAATAGGAATAATTCAAACCTGATACCATTTTTAGATTGATGTCAAGCTACATAGTCAGCTAAATGTTGGTGTGCTTCCATTTAATTTCTTGATTAACTTAATAAGAGTCTTAATAGGATTCAAAATCCAGATCTCTGCACTCCCCTTCCACCTATTTTTGAAGTAGTCTTGTCCTAGAAAAACCCTGCAATGTATTTTTTTAAAAAAAGCTCATTAAATGTTAACTACACATTTATTTATTTATTCGAATCTTTATTTTGCCTATCTCAAGAGGTTCAAGATTGTTTGTTTACATATTGATGTTGGAGAGACAGCTGTAGCCTGAGAAGAGTAAAGACTAAGGAACAAGTGTCCAAAGTTGAAATCTCACAAAAAACCATTGGTGTGCACATTTAACCCATGACTATCCATAGAGATGGACTCCTTTTTCTAAGGTTCAATCCAATAAACACATATCAGGGAATAAAAGCAGACTGAAATCTATGGTATTTTTTGCTGAATAATGTATATTATCAATATAATGTATTTCTCAAACTATGAACCAATTGGCTATGTCTTTTCCAAACTTGTCCTGACTCCTGGCTAAGCACTAGTTATCTGTCTAATTTGGGACTACAGTGAGATCTACATGAACCTCACCCTTAATGGAAATTAAATTCATATTTAATGGGGGTCCATGAAGACCATTATATCTCCTCATTGCAGTCGCTAACATAGGATGATAATCCAATATCTCAGGGGCTGCCATAAAGAAGAGGGAGTCAAGCTATTGTCCAGAGCACCAGTGAGGGTAGGACAAGAAGCAATGGGTGGAAACCAATCAAGGAGAGAAGCAACTTAGAACTAAGGAGAAATTTCCTGATAGTTAGAACAATTAATCAGTGGAACAACTTGCCTCCAGAAGTTGTGAATGCTCCAACACTGGAAGGTTTTAAAAAGATGTTGGATAGCCATTTGTCTGAAGTGATGTAGGGTTTTCTGCCTAGGCAGGGGGTTGGACTAGAAGACCTCCAAGGTCCCTTCCAACTTTGTCATCTATTCTATTCTATTCTATTCTATTCTATTCTATTCTATTCTATTCTATTCTATTCTCCTATTCCTATTCCTTATTCTATTCTATTCTATTCTATTCTATTCTATTCTATTCTATTCTATTCTATTCTATTCTATTCTATTCATATTACCTGATCTCCTGGTCACATCACCTTTTTGTGATGGACATCAGCATAGATAAGTATGGCCCTTGGAAGTAGAACTGAATGTTTATCTCTTTGAAAATTCCTTTACAGAACATTGTTCAAAATATTTTTAAAGCTGGGTTTCAGACAACATAAAAACAAAAACATTAGCAACTGTTTGAAATAATAACTAGTATGGCATGGCTTCTTAGTCTGGCCCTGTTTAATTTACCCTCCCCAGTCTATTTTCTTTACTCTTGTGCCTCTTAGCTGGGAGGAGACCTTGATTTACAATTATGACTTGACAGATTACCTGAAAGCCTAACCTTCAGGCATACTGTGATTAACTTGACCAAAGACATCTGGAAGAACCATCTATGGCTGAAAATTATGACCTTGGCATTCGAGGCTGAAACCAGACACCATAGAAATTGCACTGATGAAAAAGCTGCAGTACAGAGACCTCTGTGCAAAAGTTCTGACATCTTTTCGGTTTGTTTGTGTCTTGCAGAAACTCCCTCCTGCGAAGATGCAGAAGAAAGAAGAGCAGGAAACATCGCAGGTTTATTTAAAACCATTTATTTAGCAATGAAATCAACATTTCACACAATCCTTTCTCTCACACACACATCCTCCATCTTAGTCTTGTGCAATAAAGGCACCACAAACAATTTAATGCCTTAATGAGTAGCAAATGTTGCAAAGCAGAGTAGGGTTTTCACTGAAAGCAGATTTATGGAGCTAAATATAAAAGTATGACTCTCAAAAGCCATGTGATCATAATTAAGTTGAACTCCCCCCCCCCACCCCCCCACCCTGGATACTGTAAATGCACAACATGCTGTCAGGGCCCATTTTCAGTTCCTGTTATCAGAACAGGAAAAAAAGACCTATATGAAATGCAAGCCAGATTTACAGGTGCTAAAGCAGCTATTTTACCAGTGGGAAGCAAGCTACCTTTGTTGTCAAAAGGGATATTTCATGATCAAGGAAGACTAGTTATTACAACACAGGAAAAGCCTGCTATAATATTCTTGCCCTAACTTCCCAAAGGATAATGACTAGAGAAAAAGTCCAGACTCTGATCATATCTTGAATTCCTGGTCAGTCTTTTGATGTGAGCTAAGCTTCTTCATAGTCAGGCTCTTTGGTCTCAACCCTTTGAAATGTCCTGGAAGCTCCCATTTTAGAGATAAGAGAAGTTAGATTGATAGAGAATGGCCTGGATGAAGGTACCCATTGCTAAGCCATAGATGGTCACTGCGCCACCTTGCCCCACTCTTCTCCTAAGAAGATGAAAATGTTGTGTCCTGAGGACTCTAGGAGTTCTCACTCAGGTCCATTCACTTTGCGGGGGCGTTTTCCCTTTCACCCATTGGTTGGTCCTCCCCAGCAGCCAGCTATAAAAGCAGGCTGCGGGGTCCAACCAGTTGCTGATCGCTGCGAGCCACTTCCAGGCATGGTAAGCACGGTCAGCCCTTTATTGTTATAATAAAGTATTGTTGCACTCATGCTCTGGTTCAGCCTCTCTTTTCCCAAACTTAACACTGGCGACGAGGATGGGATGGCTACCAGAAGCACCATGCAACCGCTGAGTCACTAGCCGCCGATCCGCAGCCAGAGAGAGCGATCGGCCGGCGATAAGAGCAACGCTGATCCGCAGCCAGAGAGAGCGGTCAGCGAGCAAAAAGAGCAAACAAAAAGAGCAATCGCTGGTCCGCTGACAGAGAAAGCGGCCAGCAAGCAATAGAAGCGAACACTGATCCGCAGCCAGAGAGAGCGGTCAGAACGAAAAGTTAGAAGCGTCTGTAGCCGCTTGTTAGCCCAGCTACAGGGAAAGTGAAGCGCTGCGAGCCGCAGCCGCTCATTGTTAGGCGCGAAATTCAAACGGCTGTCATTTGAATTTCAAACCTAAAAGGCACAGCACGGTGCTATAGTCAAGTCACTGACGCCCACACAGGCGCGAATTTAAACGCCACCAACGGCTGACGGCCAAACGTGGCTAACCCAGAGAGAAAGAGAGGATTGCGAAAAGCCTCTCCAGAGCTGAAATCACTTGCCTGCCACAGGCACTAGAACATTTTTCTGCTGCCCAGAGAGATTTTTTCCACAGGTTGTTCTACCGGCCCCATCACCATGAACTCCAATCCAGTCTTCCCAGCGTTCAAACCGGATGAGGAGAAGTGGGAATCATACAAGAACCGTTTTAACCATTATATCGATGCAATTGGGCTTGCTGATGCTGGAGAACATCGGAAAAAATCGTATTTCCTGATCTACTGTGGAGCCATCGTCTTCGATACTGCCACAGCCCTCGTGGCTCCACGTGAGTTGAAAAACGTTCCTTGGTCAGAGCTACTTGAAATCCTCACTAACCACTATTCTCCCAGGCCCTCACAGATTGCCAGGAGATTCACCTTCCGTATGAGGAAGCAAGCGGACAAGGAAACCATTAATCAGTATATGGCCGCTCTCAGAACAGCAGCATTGCATTGTGGGTTTGGAACCTACCTGGAGGACATGCTCCTCGATCAACTAGTCTGCGGGGTCAAGGACCTACACCTTCAAAGGCGTCTCCTCGCGAAAAAAGACCTCAATCTTGCACAAGCAGTCGAGGAGGCCTTAGCAGCAGAATTGGCAGCGCACTCAGCCACCGAAATCCATGGCCCGACTGCCAAGCTGACATCAATCCCAGTCCACTCCGAGGAGGTGGTAGCAGAGGAAGCCCTGAGTGATGAAAATGACGTCCACCGCCTCTCCAATGACAGACGGCCGCAGGTAGGAGCCAAACAAGAAAACATCGGTCCACCCAAGCACATCACCCTGTGCCTAGCCTGTGGTGGATCTCATCTGAGGGCCACCTGCAAGTTTAAAGGAGCCACCTGCAATAACTGCCATAAAAGGGGGCACATCGCGAGAGTCTGCCAAGCCCCTCAAAGCTCAACACAAAGGCACCCCCCCGTCTCACACTCGGGGCCGCAGAGGCAAGTATTGAACTGTCGCACACATCACCGTGCCAAACACACTTGCCACACTGTTAGTAAAATCTCGCTCTCCGTTTACTTAGAAGGTAAACCGTGCCGCATGGAGGTTGACACAGGGTCAGCACTCTCAATTATCTCATGGAACACCCTCAAGAGGCTCCAGCCCAGCCTATCAACTAGCCGGCTCCAGAAGTGCCAGTTTAGCCTGAAGGACTACCAGGGGAGGACCATTCCTGTAATCGGCAGAGGCAAGTTCCTTGTCAGTTTTAAAACTTTTAAAGGTCACCTACCTCTAGTGGTAGTTAACGGCAATCTCCCTACCTTATTGGGGCTCGATTGGTTTCCCCATCTCGGCCTAGGGCTAACAGGAGTCCATGCTGTCTCAACCTCAGACACTGACTCCTTATTCGCTGATTACTCAGATGTATTCAGCGATGAGCTGGGGTGTTATAACGGTACCCCAATATCGTTCTCAGTCGACCCCCAGGCAGTCCCAATCAGGCTAAAACCGCGTAGGGTCCCATTCGCTATTCGGCCAAAACTAGATGCTGAATTGGATAAACTATTAAAACAAGGGGTCATTGAGCCAACAGATTTCGCCAAATGGGAGACGCCCATTGTCACACCCCTCAAAAAAGACGGTAGCCTGAGAATTTGCTCGGACTACAAGACCACAATCAATAAGTTTTTACAAGTTAGCGCTTACCCAGTGCCCGTCATTCAGCATTTATTACACACTTTTGAACCTGGCAGCATTTTTGCCAAATTGGACATGTCTCAAGCGTATCAACAGTTCCCTGTTGACAACCAAACAGCGGAACTCCAGACCATTGTCACTCACAGGGGTGCTTTCAGATGCAAGCGTCTCCAATTTGGCATAAGTGTTGCCCCAGGTATCTTTCAATCCCTCATGGAGCGGATTTTACAGGGCCTCCCTGGAGTAGTACCCTACTTCGACGACATCTTAGTCTTAGCCAGGGACAGACCCCAACTCTTCCAGAGAGTTCGAGCAGTGTTAGAGAGGTTCAGACAGCATGGCCTCAAATTGAAAAAAGAAAAATGCGCCATTGCCACTAGACAGGTGGACTTTCTGGGTTATAAAATTGACGCCTCAGGCATTCACCCCCTGGAGTCCAAGGTTAAGGCAATTCACGAGGCACCCACTCCAACCTCCAAAACTGAACTACAGGCCTTCTTGGGGCTATTAAACTTTTACGCGTCTTTCTTGCCCCATAAAGCATCAGTAGCTGAACCCCTACACAGATTACTGGATAAAAAGTCACCTTGGCACTGGGGGCACAAAGAAGACCATGCTTTTCATGCCGTGAAATCACTACTCACGTCAGAGGCGGTACTTATTCAATTCGACCCCAACCTTCCTTTAGTGCTGGCAGCAGACGCATCCCCTTTTGGAATTGGGGCAGTATTAAGCCACAGGCTTCCCAATGGCGCCGAGGCTCCCATTGCCTTTTTCTCCAGAACGCTCTCCGCAACAGAGCGTAATTACAGCCAGATCGATAAGGAAGCTCTAGCAGCTGTTGCAGCAGTGAAAAAATTTCACGAATTTCTTTTTGGCCATTTTTTCGAGCTGGTCACTGACCACAAGCCCCTCCTGGGCCTACTAGCTGGGGACAAACAGACCCCTCAAGTCCTTTCCCCTAGGATGACGAGATGGACCCTCTTCCTAGCAGCCTACTCCTACAGACTCATACACCGGCCAGGTAAAACATTGTCCCATGCTGACGCTCTCAGCCGCTGTCCCTTGCCGGCCCCGGCGGAAGACCCTGCTCCTGTCCACGCTATTTTTGAGGTAACACAATTGGACCTCCCCATCACTGCCCTTGACATTGCTACTAAAACCAAGGCAGACAAAACGCTTGCCCAGGTGCTCGACTGGGTGAGGAGGGGGTGGCCGGGTGGCAATGTTGAAAACAAATTCTCACCTTTCAAGACCCGCATGCAGGAACTGTCCAGTTTGCAGGGCTGTCTACTGTGGGGCACTCGAGTGGTCATCCCGACCTTACTGCGTACCCGAGTCCTGGAGGCGCTGCACGAGGGACACCCTGGCATCGTGAGAATGAAGGCATTAGCACGCAGCTACGTATGGTGGCCAGGCCTCGACAAGGACGTTGTCAGATGGGTAAGTTCCTGCAACATTTGCCAGGAATCCCGTCCTGCTCCTCCTATTGCCACCCCTACTAAATGGGAGAGCACCAGCGCTCCGTGGTCCAGAATTCACATCGACCTGGCCGGCCCCTTGCATGGGAAGATGTTCCTAGTGGTCGTGGACGCCTATTCTAAATGGATTGACGTTGCACAGCTATCCACGACCACCACACAAGCAATCACCAACGTATTAACACGCCTGTTTGTTACACACGGGCTACCCGACTCCATTGTCTCCGACAATGGCCCGCAGTTCGCATCAACCGAGTTCAGCCGTTTCGCTGCCAACCTGGGTATCCGCCACATTTTCACAGCCCCATTTCATCCTGCCAGTAACGGATTGGCTGAAAGGGCCGTCAGGACCACTAAAGAAGCCCTGGCTAGGTTCAGTAAGGATGACTGGCACCACAAACTCTCGCGTTTCCTGATGAGCCAGCATTCAACTCCTTGTTCAGTCACCAACAAGTCCCCAGCTGAGCTCCTGATGGGCAGGCGTCTGAGGACTGTATTGGACAGACTTCATCCACAATACTGCCCTGACTCTCCCCTCGCTTCCACATCGGGGGTTAGACATTTTATCTTACAGGAGCCAGTATTCGCAAGGAACTTCGCTGGTGACCCCCTGTGGATCCCGGGCGAGATCGTGGCCATCACCAGACCAAGGTCGTATCGGGTCAGACTGGAGGACGGCCGGGTCTGGAGAAGGCACCTAGACCAGCTGCGTAGGCGCCTCAGCACCCACACTAACAGGGACCCAGAATCACAAAGCGATGGGAGGTCCCAGCATCAACCCCACATCCACATCCTTCCCGGCGACCAGTGCACACCAACCGTCAGTCCAGAAAACCCGAGCACGGACAGCGGCGCCCTGATGGTGGACCAGCCCGATCCAGTCTACGAGAGCACGTCCCCAGTGACCAACCCTACGAGTCCCGGGCCTGCCCGAACCGAGGGGCACGTTGGTGACACTTACCCGGCTCTGCCTTCCCAGACAGACTCTGAACGGACAGTCAGCGTTCCAGAGCTGCGCCGTTCCGGGCGCCAACATAAACCTCCTGCCTACCTCAAAGACTATGCGTGTTCGCATCTGGGGGGAAGGGGTGTTGTGTCCTGAGGACTCTAGGAGTTCTCACTCAGGTCCATTCACTTTGCGGGGGCGTTTTCCCTTTCACCCATTGGTTGGTCCTCCCCAGCAGCCATCTATAAAAGCAGGCTGCGGGGTCCAACCAGTTGCTGATCGCTGCGAGCCAGTTCCAGGCGTGGTAAGCACGGTCAGCCCTTTATTGTTATAATAAAGTATTGTTGCACTCATGCTCTGGTTCAGCCTCTCTTTTCCCAAACTTAACAGAAAAGTTCACATTCATCCTAATACAACTGTAGGATTTAAAAAACCTGCAAAATGAAATGGCATGGAATGAAATAGCACAGGGTTGTCAAACTCAAGTCCCGTGGACCAGATCCTGCCCATGGGGTGCTTATATCTAGCCGGTGGGGCTGCTCTGGAAACAGTGAAGGACCAGCTCATGGTGCCTCTGCCAGCAAAAATGGAACTCGGGAGGGCTGTGTGCAGTCCTCCTGAGTGCCATTTTTACTGGCAGAGGGCTGCAGGGGCCTGAAAACGGAACCTTGATGAATGATGTCCAGCTGGCCACACCCACCTGGGCTGCCCCTCCCCCCAAGGTCAAACACAACCCTGTGGCCCTCAATGAAACCGAGTTTGACATGCCATTGAATACCTTAATACCATTGTGGTTTTTACTGCTGCTTTTGTTATGCTCAGAATTTTATGTAGAAACCATTTTCCAGACGTGCTCTTTCAGTAATTCAGTAAAACAACTATTAAATATGTTAAATCCTTCATAACAAGAGTATTTATGATGTATCACTTGGCTGTGCCAGTTATCACTTGTGGTCCTCCCTTTGCAACTGGTGATCAGAAAACAACCAGAAAACAACCGATGGCTACAATGGCTACAATGGCCAAATGATCTATATTCTATAACTAGACCTGTACAAGACTCATGAACAACTCCATAGTCTATAAAAGTTTAGCTTTTTTTTAAAAAAAAAGTCTGACCCTTTGTGGTCTGTAAAGTGAGATATTTTTGAAAAGCCCCTGTTATAAACAGTGATTTTTGTTCCAGCAATTTAATAACCCGCCCCCCCAAAAAAACTTTAAATGATTTTTTGGGGGAATTTGTATAATGTGATCATATATAATTAGTTATAAATATAGTTATAAATATTGCTGAGCCTAACAGTCATTATAAGTCTCCTACTGTTACATTTCCTGACAGTATTTTGTAAAACTTTTATTCCGTTTGGATAAAATATCTAGCAAGATTTTGAATGTCAAATAGTAATAATGAGGCTGGCTCCAGGCTGGCTGATCTCAGTTACGATTTTTTTCCAGGAAAATTTCCCTGTCTCCCTTGCCAACTATGCAAGAACAAGAATAGGGCATGAAAGCTACAAAAATGTGAGCTTTTACGGTTAGTTAGATATTTCAGACTCTTAATGCTCTATAACTCGAATTGCATCAGGCAGTTTAAATATTCCAAGCTTGCCTCCAAACCACGATTGTGTGATGCTTTTACAACAGGATTAATTTTTGTGCTACTGGTGCAACAAGACTGGCCTGTAGCTAAACTAGTAGGTAGTGAAGCCAGGGAATCCTTTTGCAAAGGAAAGATGTTAGGGGCCCATCAGTGGCGGGATTCAACATTTTTTACTGCTGATTCTGTGGGCGTGGCTTGGTGAGCGTGGCAGGGGAAGGATACTGCAAAATCTCCATTCCGTCCCCACGCCTGGGGGAAGGTTACTGCAAAATCCCCATTCCTTCCCCACCCCACTAACCTGCTTTCCAGCTTCGTTCTCCTATGCAGGGCAACAAAAGAAGACCCAGCCAATCAGCTGGGACTTGGGAGGCAGAGAATAGATGCGGGCAGGGCCAGTCAGAGGTGGTATTTGCTGCCAGTTCTCCGAACAACTCAAAATTTCCGCTACCGATTCTCTAGAACTAGTCAGAACCCACTGAATACCACCTCTGGGGCCCATGTTCTTGATTATGGGGAAGATTTTATTCTAAATTGGGAATAGGTAACCTGGACCTATGCTTTGGACTTCAACAGCTACAAACCCCAGCTAACATAGCCATCACAAGGCATTATGGGAACTGCAGCCCCAGTATATATATAAAAAACATATAAAATTTGATATTGCAAGCTTAAATTTATTAAATCTTTTCACTGGGCAGTAGGGTTAAAGGCCAGGAAAACAAGATTATTTCTCCCTTTCTTTTTCTGGCTGATGTTAGATTCATTCCTGTACAAGTTACATTCTTCTATGGAGTGTGAGAGAAGCTGAGGAATGCAATTTGGCCATTATAGTGGATAGTGATAAGAGGTACTAAGTACCACTGATACAGATTGTGCTCTAGGACAGTTAGCAAATTTCTTATGCTGTTAGCATAACAAAAGCAAAGGAAATCATCTCTGTACTGAGTAATTACTTCTGGGTTGAGGATTGGCAAAACCAAATGCACAGGTTTCAAAGAAGAACTTGGATTAGAGCCAAGACTTTTTAAGACTGAGATCCATAATGTTTGTCTAAGGGCTTGCTGAGTTGCACACATTATCTGCTTCCATTTGCCATGGAACAATTAAATTCAACTCTCTATCTTTGCTAGACATACCCACTTCTATTTGGATGATTGGCATAACACCTTTCAGTGGGTTGCAGAGCAAGTATCCTGGTGGCAAAGTTCTATCATTTTCTGCCACAGAACAAATGCAGAAGAAGGTAGAAAAAAGGAAGAAAAAAATACCATCTATGTTTTTTTTTAAATATTCTACAACTTGTTTCCCTATGGCATTTTGTTTGTTGTCTGCTTGTTTTAGATTTGTGTGTGCATGCCTTGTGAGCTTTCCTTCCCTGTGCGTATTTATGCATGATAGTGATTGCTCTTTCTCCTTATTTTTGGTTTGTGCTTGTGTCACAGAGCAGGGGTGTGGAACCATGGCCCTTTTATGACTTGTGGATTTCAATTCCCAGAATGCTGGCTCAGGAATTCTGGGAATTGAAGCGCACAAATCATAAAAGGGCCATGGCTCCCCACCCTAGAGAAAGATTAGAGGAGACAAAGGAAAGAGAGAGAGAGGGAGGGAGGAAGGGAGGGAGAGAGAGGGGTGGGGGTGGGTAATTGAGTTCCAAATGGAATGCTGGGTTTAAATGAGTTATTCTGTGTTTGGAATATCAGACCTCACCTCTGCCTCAGAATCAGGTTATTGGCAAGTGAGTCATCTTTCAGCCTTTCAACCAGTTTGTCTTCTGTGAAATTCTTGCTTTCTGACTTACCATTCAGGTTCAGCATGTCAGCCATTTTGGGATGAGCAAGAGCTCATGGCGTACCATTCTGTGGCAGAATCAAAACTTCATTTGTCAGTTTGCCCAAGATTCCCCCGCCACTACCACCACAGAGACAAAAGATTAAAGGTTTGTGAAATTCTTGGTGCTCTTTGAGCTTGGTTGTTTGCTTGCAGAACTTTCATCACCTGGCACCATTGATGTTGGGTACTGAAAGGTCTACAAGCAAAAAAAAAAAGAGACCACTGACCAGCTGATAATACAACACCTAATTGAAATGGTAGAGGCAACTCCTCCCCTTTTACATATTAGTGATTAGACCAGGTGGAGAAGATTAAATTACAACTTTACAACTTGCAATTAAACGGCAATTTTACCATTGCAAACAGCAACAGGAGACAGCTATGGCACTTGAATTCAAATTGGGTGGAGGGGGAGGGGAAGCTGAGAGTTCTTTCATTTGTCCACCCACTATGGAAACAAATTGATAAAAAAAACACCCCATAACTTCTTTTTGTAATTAGTGGCCACTGAATCCTGCAGCCCTAACCTGATAATAATAATAACATATCTTGTATGTAGGACAGAAGCTTCTGTCAATGGGTCAGCCTGTCTTGGATCTCTTCCTACCACACACACACCAGTTATTACTCTGAAATGATTTGGGCATGTTTTCCCAAGGATCCTGAGAGTCTTCATGATTTGGTAAGAGTCTCTAACAACCGAGAAAATTGCTGGCTATTCTAGCTGGAATTCTCGTAAGCCTAAGCATTCAGCTGGAAAAGGAGGTGATCGGGTGCTGTTAGTTCATCCATCTGCTGCTATCTATTAGAAGTTGTTGTTATTGAGGCCATTACCATGTCTTCCATCTGTACCAGTGATCCTGATCTTCTGTATACCTAATGCTTCAAATAGGTGTGGGGTTTTTTTTTTTTTGAGCCTACATTGATGGCATAGTGAATTATCCAGACATACTTGGATAGTGCTTCATGTAGTAGAGTGATTTAATATGAATATTAATTTTGTAGAAAGGACTGCCATGAATTTTACCTGTTAGTCATACAATGCTCAAGGGCCCTGCTTGAAGAAAACTGTCAGGGATCCATCCTCTATATAACAGGCTGGCACCCACTCCACATATTCAGAGACTTGACTTTCTAGTCCTCAGTTCTGAGGGTGTGAATTGCAATAGAAACAATACGTCACATAGCAGTAGTGGTCCTATTTAAAATAATTGTAAAAAGCTATAATAATGTCCAAGAAACAAATCATAATTGCATAATGTCATCAAACAGCATCATGCATCATGATGATATGGTGTGTGCAATGTCATTTACCTGCAGATACCCATGCACTGGACATAAAGCACCATTTCTCTTCTGAGTCTCTGACTACAATTAGTTTTAGAAGATCTTATTATTTTGGCCTAGTGGATAAATAAATATACCTATATACACAATCATGATGCTTTAAATAATTTTATTACTTTTTGCAAAGCATAACATAAAAAAACCACATAAACTACAGTCAAAATAAATGATAGAGAGTGAAAAAGAGAATAGGGATAGAAGTGCTGAAAAGTGGAAAGGAAAGAAAAGGAAAGGAAAATACAAATATATTCAAAGAATTACTTCTGACTTGTTCTTCCAAGGATATAAATAATGCATACTTACAATATTTAATTTAAGACTATAATAAAATGTCCATTTTTCTCCCAGAAAATAAAATGGAAAATTTTTTAAAATCCCCTTTTTAAATTTTAATAATCACCAAATCCATAAGTCAAAATTTGATTTTCTTCATCTCCTGCAAAAATCCATAAAGGGCCCCCAATTATAGATGAATTTCTGCAGTGGTTTTTCTCTCATGAGGAATGTTAACTTGGCAAGCTTGCTAGTTCTGTCATCTTTATTAACCATTCCTTTATTGTGGTATTGTAGGACTTTTTCCAACACCAAATGTATAAATGTTGTGCTGCATTCACAGCCATAATGCGACCATATAGTGATGATTTATGACATCCATAACTTCTACTTGAAGAAATTAACTGAAACAAAACGTAACTCATAAAGTTAGATAATAAAATAGGAGAGAAATATATTTTTATTATAGAATTATATTAATAAATGCTAAAACAAAGTCAGGAATCGATGAAGCTTATGGATGATAGAGGTTAAGCTTGAAAAAAAGCTAAAATTTTAGTTACAGCATTGGAGGATAAATTCAATATTAATTGCAAATGTACTTCATGTTGCATGTTGTTTGTAGTCCTCCCTTAAAGTTCCTTGGGCAATTTAACATAAGAGGTTGATTTATAAAATAATATGATTAGCCTTGTTTAAACTGTTTATAGGAGTAATTAAATATATGTTCCTTGGTAATGATATATCATCAATATTTGGTGGGTTCAGTTGACTTAATTTTTGTGGTTGATGTCTCTGAGGAGAAATTAAGGGGGAAGGGTGAAAAAGTCTGAGTCTTTAACTGACTGAACATGCTGCGATAGCATAGTAAATGTCAATCAAAGTTATATTATTGTCACAAAGAAGAATGTGTGTGCCTGCCAGATCTAATTTTCCTGAGGATCCAAGTTTTGTATGGCATTCCATTACTGAGCACTAAATCCTTTGGACTGTCAGGAAGAGCAGAAGGAAAAGAGGCCCTAACCTTCACATGCAGAGAAGAGCACAGTAGTTGGTCATTCAGGGCTGGGTGGGGGGCGGTCATCTCAAAACTGCCTACAGTCAGATGTTTTTTATTTTATGTATTATGAATGTATTAATTAAATTTGTGTAGCTGTCCATCTCACAAAAAGTGACCCTGGGAATATTATACCAGGAAAAATAAAATGAAAACCAACTTGAATGATAATTTCTTAATGGGAAACTGTGATTAATATTTCATTTTTATATTGAACAAATGGGGGTTGGGAATGTGAATAGACATTCTTGTATTAAAATCAAGATGTTAATCCCTTTGGCAAAAGGAGACCTCTCCCTTCCCTGCCAAAAGAGAGAAAATTTAAAAGCAAATATTAGCCTTCCAATAGGCTTTTCTCTTTGTTTCAAGTACAAACACATGTTTAATGATAGAAAAATATTTTGTTCATTTCCTTTCTAAGATTCCAGTTGGAAGTTATCAAAAACAATTTTGAAAAGAAGGTTTTAAATTTCCAAGGCTTTTGTTATTTCAATAAAACTCTGCCTCTGACCAAGAGAAGACAGGAACACCTCCTTTTTCTCCCCAAGATCTGGTAATATTATTAAATGTCTAACTTAGTCATTACCTCAGCTGTTTCATTACCCTCTTAGGCTAACAGATTTATTGCAGAGGCCCTCTCCTATTCGGTTTCCTTCAGATTTGTTGGGACTACAACTCCCTGCCAGCATGTGTCCATAGTCAATTTGGGAAGCTTTAAAGGGGACTGCATAAATTCATGGAGAATCAGCTTCTCAATAGCTATTAGTCCTATTGGCTATGCTATTTCTCAAATCACAGGTACTGTATCAGTTAGATATCAAATGTTGGCCAACAGCAGTAGAAATAACCATTATCTCCATTTTGGTCAGCTTTCCCAATGTAACTGGAATAGTGCTTTAAGAAGGCTCATCTTTTGAAATGTTGTTCTAAGTCCAATACTTAGGGTATCTTTGTGAGGCAAGAGGGTTAACAAGCTTTAGACATAAGTTGACTAGAAGCAATTATATTGACTGGTTACCAGGTGTTGACTTGACACTGATTTTTAAATGAACTGATTAGAACTTAATGAACTTGAATAGAATAGAATAGAATAGAATAGAATAGAATAGAATAGAATAGAATAGAATAGAATAGAATAGAATAGAATAGAATAGAATAGATTTTATTGGCCAAGTGTGATTGGATACACAAGGAATTTGTCTTGGTGTAAATACTCTCAGTATACATAAAGAAAAGGTATATTAGTTAAGAATCAAGAACATATAACACTTAATGATAGTCATAGGGTACAATCAACAATCAAATCATACTAGGAAACAGTCAATATAAATCGTATGGATACAAGCCACAAAGTTACAGTCCTACAATCACTTAGTCATTTACACTTTTGTTAGCTTTAATAGTAGAGCTTACTATTAGCTAAGTGTTCTGGTTATTTAAAAACCCTAGATGAACACTACTTAGACCAGAGGTCTCCAAACTTGGCAACTTTAAGACTTGTGGACCCAGAATTTATCAGTCAGCATAGAGTTGAAGTCCACAAGTCTTAAAAGTTGCCAAGTTTGGGGACCTCTGACTTAGACTCTTAAGAGTTTTATCATATTTGTTTTCCAGTGTTGTTTTCCCCCCAGTTCCTATTCTGGTATTCTCATCCAAGTACTAACCAAGCCCAGGCCTGCTTAACTTCTTAAAACAATATTAGATTGCCAGATGCTGCTATCTTCTGAGACAGTTTGTATATATAACCATAAGTAAGAAAGTTATTCGCCTCAACATTGGATGCATGGTCTCAGTACACATTGGCTGTATTTATAACAATATGTTCAATTAGATGAAACAAAATTTAGCAGACCTATTTGTACAAACTACAAAACCTGGTTAATTGCTTTAACCCAGTCTGTTGATTAGTTTTTGGTTCAAATTATTGTCCAATCTCCTCAATGTAACCACGTTAAATATATGTGATTGCTGCTATTAAGTAGTGAAACTTAGAAAGTGGTAGCTGCAGAAGCCTTGTCTTCTTACCTGTGCTACCCTCTTGTTTCCTTAAATAAAAAAAACACAACTGCTTCAAATATTCAAATTCAGTTTTAATAACTAAGTAACCCATCAATTAATCAATCAAGCCACTAAGTAAAATTGGGAACCCCAGGCTCTGGGGTGCATTTGAGAACAGAATTTCTTAAAGTAGTACTAATAAAAGTAATATAGTATATTTTTACATATAATACAATATGAACAGGTGATAACTGAAAAGAACTAATTTCATGATTCCAAGAAAGACATTCACTACACAAATATTAGGAGCATGAGAATAATTTATATACTTTTCTTGCTGTGCTTTAATACAATTAAAAATAATATATGCCATTTTATAAGGCTTCCTTTTTCATGACTTAAATTATTGCCCTTCCTCCCTCCTTCTCTCCCTTTCAATTTTATAATCCTGTAAAGAACAAATGTATTACATTCTCAGTACTGTTAATTCCCCCTCTGCCACTCCCATCATTAGTGGTCAAAACAATGTCACAATAGAAGGAGTCTATCAGAGATAAGTCTACATTTTTTTCATTCTGTTGCCAGCATGTCTACCACTGTTTCTCAACCTTAGTGACTGCTGAATTCTGGGAATTGAAGTCCACACACTTTTAAATTAGTTAAGATTGAGAAACACTGATGTATACACTTTTCTTCTCAGAGTGGGATTAGTTCAGCAAAACATTTTCCCCTTCATCTGCTTAGAATTTCTGTTCCAGTCCACTTGCACCCCTTTCATTTCCTCCATGTGTTCTTCAAGCCACAAAGAGGACACATTTGTTATTTCATAGAGATCAAGAATGAGAAGAAATTATGGGAGGTCTCAGAGGAAGACTGATAGCATCTCTTTCCTGCCAACCAGGCAACCGGCCTGCCAACCTCTAGGCCTCAAGGCACAATCAGACTGGAGCTAGGGTTTTGAAAGAGACTTCACAGCCCAACTCTACCCACTTGTTTACTTAAAACAAAACCGCAGAGTCACTTGGCTATTCTAAATCAGCAAACTCCTAGCTTTTAAATATCCATCCTGACCATGGACATTCACAGGGGAAGCAAATGGCACTTTCATAATGACATTGTCAGGCAAATGCTGAGAGATAACATCACACATGTTTTATTTTGACATCACTGATATGGAACTGAAGACTTAGCCCTAATATCAGCTAAAATCAAGGATTTGGATGTCTGGAAAAGACAATACGTGGACAGTATTTTTCAGAGAAAGAGCAGAAAAAGAGATCTCTGACATTGCTGAACTTTCAAAATCCACTCTTTAGTAACTCAGGGTACTGTTTGCCCTGACCGCTTATTTTTCTGTGCATCTGTGAAGGAATCACTTATTCCTTAGCCTCCAGGAAAATTCCTTTTGCCTTGATGTCCTACATTCTTTTCATATTGTCTTTGGATTTCCAAACTCAGGTTTCTGAATGATTGAATAGCTTTTTGTAATCTTCTCAGACAGGCTGATAAAATTTATATTTATATCTCTGTTGAGTGGAATTTTTCACTTATGGGCATAATTCATAAATCTGCTAAATGTTGTCACGCCTTTTTGAACAAAATGCACAGTTCTATTGAAATCCATTTATCACAGTTATGCTTCTTTCTGTGTTGAATGATTAGCCTTAATGTTTTGACAACTTTTATTTGAAATATGTTCCAGAATTAATGCAGCCTGGAGATATTAGGCGTAACACTCTATAAATATTCATATTATCTCCCTCTGACTTTTGTTTGCCTCTTAAATTATGTATTCTTATTAAGACATGCTTAAAATATATCTATACATATTCTATGTCCACGCCTTCTTTTTAAGTGTTCAGTTATACCAAAATAGGCCAGATTATGTTAGGGCAGAAGGTGGACTTTTGAGAAAAAGTAACCCGTTTTCTTTACTGCTTTTACTATATTTCCCACCTCGCTCGGCAATATTTTTCCTCCACCCACCAAAATAGAAACTTTGGTTTCATTTTTAGTAGGAATTCAGGAAATTATTTCTTCTCTGCATAAACTTACAACAGTTTATTTAGTGATGGTTGGAAGTTACAACAGCACTGAAAAAAGTGACTTATGACCATTTTTCACACTTATGACCGATGTCCCATCCCTGTGGTCACATGATTTACATTCGGATGCTTGAAAATGGGTTCATATTTATGATGGTTGCAGTGTCGTGGGATCATGTGATCATCTTTTGCAACCTGCTGACAAGCATCATCATTGGGGAAGCCAGATTCACTTAACAACTGTGTTACTAATTTAACAACTGCAGTGATTCACTTAACAAATGTGATAAGAAAAGACGTAAAATGGGGCAAAACTCATTTAACAATGTTCTCACTTAGCAACATAAATTCTGGGTTCAACTGTGGTCATAAGTCAAGGACTACCTGTATCTCCATTAATCTCCACCCATTATTATGTGACTATAATAGTAGAGTAGGCTTTAGATCATATCAATGATGAGGTAACACTTAGATAATGCTGTAAGTAATTGGTGAGCTTGGCCTTAGAGAGAGCCTGAGAGCAACAGCTTCCAACTCTTACCCTTCACACCACAGAAAGATGATGAGAGATCAGAAAAGAGACTCATGATTTAATTAGGATAACTACCAGAATCCTGACATTGGTGCTCCAAATGCCTCCAAGAAGTCCCATCAACCAAAGTTTCAAGCTGAAGCAGTTAGTCTTGCAGTCTCTAGGAGTAGCTGGGTATTGTTTGAGGCTCCGTCAGATAAGAAGCCAAATAGTTGCAGATGGATTTGCAGAGTAGCTGAATGTCCAATTTGTGTCATTGTCACAGATTTGTACATATCATTTTTTGCATCTATTTATAGACTCTCCGCTCAACAATTTTGCTAGTGTACTACAAGACTCTTTAGATAGTACTAAGATGTAAGCAATATTAATCCAAGATACAGTATAGTTGTCAACAAACATCTGCCTATGATATCAAGTTTTGAACTAAAGTCCCCAAGCAGACTCTTCTGCACATATTTCTCTAAATATTCAGGTTATATATTTGAAAATTTGAGTGGAAAATTATGGAATCCAGCAAACTCCCTTTATTGTTAGCAATCCATGTTATGAATTTCTTGGTTTCTCTCTTTGGGAGATCACTTAGGAAACTAAGAGATGAGGGAGACTCAGAGGTCATTAATATCTTCAAGGACTAGGGCTGGCATACGCCCTAGTATCAGAACTAGCTGGAAATCATTTATGGATAGCAAAAACAGACACTTACATTCTGTCAAGCCACTACTCTGAAAACAGCCTTACGTACCTTAAGAACCAATGCTTAGCACTAGGTCTGGTATCTTTCAAACTTTTTCTCTCTATAAAGCAGTGGTGGGATTCAAATTTTTTTACTACTGGTTCTTTGGGCATGACTTGGTGGGAGTGGCCTAGTGGGCATGGCAACGGATGGATACTGCAAAATCCCTATTCCCTCCCCACTTCTGGGTGAAGGTTACTGCAAACTCCTATCCTCTCCCCACCCTACTAACCTGCTTTCCAGTTCTGTCCCGCCTGTGCAGGGAAACAAAAGAAGACCCAGCCAATCAGCTGGGACTCGGGAGGCAGAGAATAGATGGGGCGGGGCCAGTCAAAGGTGGTATTTGCTGGTTCTCTAAACTATTCAAAATTTCCACTACCTGTTCTCCAGAATTTATGTTGCTAAGTGAGAACATTGTTAAATGAGTTTTGCCCCATTTTACGTCTTTTCTTATCACATTTGTTAAGTGAATCACTGCAGTTGTTAAATTAGTAACACAGTTGTTAAGTGAATCTGGCTTCCCCAATGATGTTGCTTGTCAGCAGGTTGCAAAAGATGATCACATGATCCCACGACACTACCGGTTTTGTGGACGTGGCTTGGTGGGCATGGCAGGGGAAGGATACTGTAAAATCTCCAATCAGATGTGGTATTTGCCGGTTCTCTGAACTACTCAAAATTTCTGCTACTGGTTCTCCAGAACTAGTCAGAACCTGCTGAATACCATCTCTGCTCCAGAAGGTGATGAAACTTTTTGAGAGCAAATGCAGTATGGTGGTTAAGGTCCTGGACTCAGGTTCTAGTTTGTCCTGAGCCATAGAAAACCATGTGTGACTTTAGGCCAATCATTCTCTCTCAGCCCAACTTTTCTTATACCAGAAGTGGTATTCAGCAGGTTCTGACTAGTTCTGGAGAACCAGTAGCAGAAATTTTGAGTAGTTCAGAGAACCGGCAAATACCACATCTGATTGGAGATTTTACAGTATCCTTCCCCTGCCATGCCCACCAAGCCACGTCCACAAAACCGGTAGTAAAAAAAATTGAATCCTACCACTGTTCTGGAGGTTTCCTATGGAGAAGAAAACAACAAGAGGGACAATGGGTTCAAATTTTTATTCTTTACTATTGTCATGCCCTTGTTGGAGTCTGATTCTGAATGGGAGATTGAGGAGCTGATAGGGAGTGTGAGTGTGACTCCGGTGGTTGTGGAAGAAACGGGGGAAGAGCTGGCCATTCAGAGGAAGACCCAGGGCCATCCCCTCTTCATCCTAGGGCACGCAGGGAGGAACGGAGAAGGGAGCAACATGGCTTATGGGAGAGGGAAAGGCCCTGATCCCTTTATTTAGTTGCAGCTGGGAGAACAGGATATAAGTGGGGCATTTTAAATAGCTCTTTGCTGGAAACAAAGTGTGCTCTATCTTGATCGAAGCTTATCTGAGTTTTGGCGTCTTCCCAACTGTGGTTGCTGTGTTTTCTTGTGGAGGTCTGCAATTTATCATCCTGGCCTGCCGTGTTAATGACTCCAGTGTGGTTTGTGTTGGGGTTTTTTTTAATTTCTAACTAGCTTTATTTTTGGTTTGGACTGCATTTACTCTCTTCGTAGACTGGTTTTGGAAGAATTTGATATCAAGCCGAGGATAATTGGACATTGGGGCCCAAGTTGGAGGCATTAAAGGGAATTATTCTACTTTTGTGACTGTGTTATTTTTGTGTCATGCCTTGGGTCATCACAACTATTTTGTTCCAACCTTTAGAGCACTTCAAAAATACAACAGGAAGGGAGGCAACTAAAGCATAAATGAATCTTGGAGGCAAGATAGCGAATATATGCCTGTCCTTCCCATCGGTATGTGGAAATAAAGAGATGTTTAGATAATGGGAAAGGAAATACAAGTAGTCCTTGACTTATGACCACAATTGAGCCCGGAATCTATGTTGCTAAGTGAGAAATTTGTTAAGTGAGTTTTTCCCTATCTTAGACTTTTCTTGCCAGGTTTATTAAGTGACTCACTGCAGTTGTTAAATTAGTACGTGATTCTGGCTTCTGCATTGACTTTGCTTGTCAGAAAGTCTCAAAAGGTGATCATATGACCTGGGAAATTACAACCATCATGAACATGAGTTAGCTGTCAAGCATCCGAATGTAAATCACGTGATCATGGGGATGCTGCAATAGTCATAAGTGTGAAAAATGGTCAAGCGGTCACTAAATGAGCTGTCACTAAATGAACTAAGTGAGAACTACCTGTATAAGAAAGAAATGAGGTTGCACATATGCTAAAGAGTAGGCCCCAAGTGCCACCACCTGTCCAAATGAAAGAGAATTGGGGGAGGTGCTGTCCATTTCAGATGAATTTGCAACTTTTTGTTCTGCAACAGGGAATGGATTTCATCATCCTGTAATCAGGAATTCAAGGGCAGAGATAACTTTAAAGAATTATCTTGGGACAGCTTTCTCCCTCTTAGTCTGAATATCCTGCTCTTTGCTAGACAGTTTTATATGTTCGCATTCCATACATTAGAGATTGAAGCTGCAAAGAAAAGGAAAGAAGATACTTAATGGGAATTTTTAAGAAAGTGCAACTTAAATAACTAAATTAGTGTTGACAGAGAAGAATGCATAGCTGTAAGATTAGTTACCTTTTGAAGGAAGGCGTGATGAGTTAATATCCTTTAAAAAAATTCAGTGAGATCTATTGCTCTCATCTAATGTCATCATAAATCATAAGCACCTTTTAATACTCCTGTGCCAAAAAACAGAATTCTTATCCAATGTAAAGAAAGAATGTGGCTTATGATGGCAAGTTTATCATGATGTAGCAAGTGACAAATAGAATCACATGAAAATTAAATAATTGGGTAGGAAGTCTTCAGGGCAAGGTGTGAATCAGAAAGTAGAGAAGAAAACCTGAAACTAAACAAGGAGTTTTGTGATAAAATAAGGCTGGAATGCCTTGGTGTTGAGCCATTACAATATTAAATAGAATATGAAAACTTCATTCAGGAATTAAAATTCTTTGATTTATATACATTTCAGTCAACTGTCCGATGTGTGTTTAACAAATTATTTTTTTAAAAAAATCACATTTGCATAAATTTGCTTATGATTGAAACAATCTAACAATTGTTCACAGTTTTACAATTCTTTACAATTTTTTCTGTGATTGACCAGGGAAGCAAATTTCATTGCTGTGATGCGTTATTGATCCACAGATAAAGTCAGCTGGTGTGAAAGATCACCTCTGATAGCAATGGGTGGAGATTCAACTAACTGCACGACTGCATAGCCTGACCAAACCATCCCTCTTTCTGATAGATGTTTATTTCTTTCACTTAACTAATCAAATGTGCTTATTGTCTGATTCCCAGTGACTTTGAGCAGCTCACAACTAAAACAAGGAAAATACAATAATAACCAGTGCTAATAATAATAATAATAATAATAATAATAATAATAGGCAAAAATGACAAACTCAACAAGGATGAAGCTAGAGGTATTCCCTCTCTCTTTCCAAAGGCCCAAGTAAAGGGCTGTGAACAGCAACAACACGATGGGCTTTGAACACCAACAGCATGGAAGCCATCAGGATCTCACAAGGGAGCTCATTCCAGAACACAGGCACTATTGCAGAGAAAGTGCACTTCCAGTATCCTTATGCATGACATTGTTTAATCAAAGGGACCTGAAACATACCAGTCTTGTAGGATCAGGTCAGATGCTATGGAAGACAATAAACATGTTTCATAGGTACCTGCTGGATTATCATGAGACCAGAATGCTGAGGTAGTTAAATTTAACTGATCCTAGTGACCTGTTTGTATGTTCTCTGGCAACCAAGTAGACCTATTGTCTTAGGGATCATCCAGATGGAGGCTTTTTGGTAATTTGGGGTCTGTGGAGAATTTTCTTTTTTATATATTGGGACACCCATGAAGCTGTAAGAAAAGCTGTTGTAGAACAGATGTGCAGATTAGCCAATCTGTGGTAGCAAGGACCTCTGGAAACTAGTTGATGCTGTAACTAAAGCCTCCTGTATTTCTAAATTGTGATTTAAGCCAATTATAATATGAGATTTGTTTTATTTTACAAAAAGAAATCTGTATTCTTGTAGGACCTTATATACTGATGAAGAAGCTTTATAACCATAAAGGGAAACTATAAGAGCAAATCTAGCATTTACAATCTTCACTGAAGCTATAATACCTGAAAGAGAATGAAAGTAATACAGAGACGATAACACAGAAAACAATAACACAAATCTGTAATCTCTTTATATACCATAACCACTAACTGCCGCTTAGCTCTATATACAAATTTATAATGCTCAGAAATATATTTTCCCCTCAGGTCTTCCACATGACTGCTCCTTGCGATAAAAAGTACTTAAACACACAGAGCGGGAGAATAAACCCTCAAGATTATAGGTAATCAGGTTTTCTTCCACAATGTTGTCATCGTGCTTTTAAGCCCATTATCTAGAACAGGTTATGGTATAAAAAGATTAGGATGCAAGCATCCATCTCTGTAATTTTCAAATCAAGTGGTATGTGCATTCAGCAAGCAGCATCATTACTGTGAAAGGCTTATTGTCAATAAAATACAGCCCTACAAATAGGTGTTCAAATTACAAGCTAGGGAAGGGGCAACAAAAACAAGGACAGATGAAATACGGTAAGAAATAGGAGGCAGTGGGAAGAGGCAAAGGAGTATTACCAACTAATTCTTGAGAATTATTCTATCAAGAAGCAAAATCAGTGAAGGTGTCAGCCCTTCCAGATAAAGCAGACAGGAAACATAACTATATTCTATTTTATTGTAAGGGTACATTCATAGAATCTTGCAAGCTTGAAAGTACAGTCATCCCCAGTCACTTTTAATTGCTTGATCCTTATCTTTCCTAAGTTTCTTTCTCTGACCACTATGCCACTGGGATCTATAATAATTCACCGCAGACAACTTGCCATGGCCAGCTTTCCATAGGACAAGAGTTTTACTAATATCGAAGAAATAGTGTGATGCCAAAGGACAGATGAAATGAAATACGAATGACAATTTTTTATTAAAAAAACTAACCATTTTAAATAATTAAACTGGATCGGTGAATTGTCCTATAGCAATTTGTCCCATGGCAATTTGTCCCATGGTGAGTCAACCTGGGTGAGTTGGCTGTAGCGAATTGGCCATGGCGAGTTGACTGTGGCAAATTGTTCCATTCTGCCAATGAAGGCTCCAGCTTCTCTTGTCTGTTTTGTCTCCAAGGTCATACACACATTCCATTACATCAGGTGAAGAAGAAAATATGAAAAAGGCAGGGCAAAAAAGAGAAGCCAATATTGCAACAAAGAAGAAATGCTTGCTACTATACCTTGAAGCAAAAACAGCCCACTAACAATTTAACGTTTAATCTACAATTTCTATTATACTTAGCTAGATGGAGGTGAGGAGAGTTTAGTCCCATTAGAAAAACTGTGGATTAAAGAAGGCTGTTTTAAATAGTCAAGATATCTGTTGGATTCCGTCTCAGGTATTGAGGATTTACTTTATTGAAATGTTCATCAGAACAGGAATATTCAATTATTCTTCTGAAGTTCCGAGAATGCAATTCCAGAAACTTACAGAAGATAAAGATGGACATTAAAAAGAAAAAGAAACAGTCCCATGCAAAAATGTATGTTCATTATCATTGTTTCAAAATATAAGTCAAAATAAAGTCAAAATTCTTTCATAAGAGTGTTCTTAATTAAAATCATTTCTTTTTATTTTATTATTCTTGATTTGTATTAAGGCAGTGAAGAAATATCTCTCTCTAGTGGACTTGAAATGAGGAGAGTATGGAGAAATCTTTCCATTTATCATAGTTGTTGTATGTACTTCTATACATACTCTTAATATTAATACTAATACAAAATATACAAAATTTCAACCAAATGACTAAATGTTCTTTCTCACTCTCCCTCCCTCCCTCTCCCTCTCTTTCCCTCCTTCCGTCTTTCTTTTTTCTTCCTTTCCTTCTTCCTTCCTTTCCTCCCTCCCTCCCTTTCTTTTTTCCTTCCTTCCTTCCTTCCTTCCTTCCTTCCTTCCTTCCTTCCTTCCTTCCTTCCTTCCTTCCTTCCTTCCTTCCTTCCTTCCTTCCTTCCTACAAATAGAGAAACAAGTAAGGGAAAAAACGAGAGGGACTGAAAAAGAATCTACTCACCTATACTTAAGGCTTTTTGATTTCCTTTTAAAAGGAAATAAATCAAGGTTGAAGATAGTAGTATAGGAAAATAACTAAAGTCTTTGAATCTTCTGTTTATCTCTATTGTCTATTGAAGAAAATAAGACTAATTCATGATATGGACTAAGACTCTGAAGAGACTGCTAAGTATAGATCGAATCCAGCTCTAAAGAAAAATAAGAATATACTGAGACACGGGAGAACAGACTAAAACTATTTTCACACAAATGTACAAAATGTGCCTCAAATGTGTCACAAAATCATGGAGCTTATGGTTTACTGTGTAAGGTGAGCTACTTCACTTTTGGCTAAACTGATCTTAGAGAGAACAGTTTAGCAACATTTCCTCTGGAGACATGGAATGGCATTTTCATTGTTTGTTCCATCTCCTTGTTCCTGAGTGTTCCTTTCTTCCTTTTGAAAGGTAAGTTACCTTGGTGCCTTCCCCTAAACCAGGGCCCCTCAAACTTGGCAACTTTAAGACTTGAAGGTCGATTAAAGCAGAGGCAGGAACTTAGACAACAAGGAAAAGCATTAGAATGGTGGGCAAATCTTCAACTATAATCTAGATATGAAAAGGATGAAAAAGAATGGGGAATTAATTGTCAATACATAACACTAGACAAAATGCTATTAGGACCAGAGAAAAAAACAAATAAAGAAACTTTACAAATATCTACTTGGCCACAAAATGTATGAAGAGCAAGTTAAACAACCAATGCTAACCTGGGCTAGAGATCTCGGACATAGCACAAACCTAGACCAATGGCAGCAAATTTGGAACTGGAACAAAAAGATCACATTAGCTACCACTTTCAAAGAAAATCTGCTTAAGATGTTTTATAGGTGGCATCTTCCACTGGTCAGGTTAGCAAAAATGTATGGTTCTCAATCACCCATATGTTGGAAATGTTTGAAAGAATGGGGTAACTTCTACCATATGTGGTGAGACTGCAAAAAAATACAAGAGTTCTGGCACAAAATCTGGACATGGCTGGAAGAAACGTTGGGTTTAAAAATTAGCTTTATACCAGAGATGTTCCTATTAGGAATAATAAAAGAGAATCTTTGTAAAGCAGATACCTACTTAATTATTCATGTAATTACCCAAACTTGGAAGTCAAAAGAAATTCCTAATGATGAAGCAATAATCGATAAGATTTTTCAATGCGCTGAATTAGATAGTTTGACACTAGAATTGAAAGAACGCAATGTATCAGAGTATTATAAAGTATGGAACAATTTCTATATATGGAAGGATATGAAAAGGAAGTCTATAAAATGGAATTTAGAACTTAAGATGTAATTGAAATGCAATAAGACATAAAATGTGATACAAAGACTAAATGCAAATATGTATATATATATATGTATATATATATATACGTATATATATGGCATTCAGCTTTGTTCGGGTATTTTCCCATGTCATTGTAGTTGTGCTTTTAAAGTTGTAGCAACGTTTCGGCAGAATCTCATCTGCCATCATCAGGCTACTGTATATGTATATATGTATATATATGTATATAAATGCTTACATTTCTTAATGATTTTTTCTTAGTATAAAATGTAAAGACTGAAATGTATGTCAAAGAAAGTCCACCATGTTCAAGACTTTTTAATGTTTATTTTCAATAAAAAACATTTTTAAAAAAAGACTTGTGGATTTCAACCCCCACAAGTCTTAAAGTTGCCAGGTTTTGAGACCTCTGTCCTAAATGTTCCTGGTCACTCTGAAGGCTCCCACTGCAGTATCTGAGATTGCTTTTTTTTTTCTTCACCACAAATAGGAAAAGCAGCTAAGAAAGAGGAAAGACAAAAGAAAAGCACTGATTAGCTGCTATATTTTTGTGCTCCCACGTTGTCCAACCAGAGAGAAAGAATCTTGGTCAAATGAGTGGAAAGACAAGGACAGGAGTGAGGATACTTAGA
This sequence comes from Pseudonaja textilis, assembly GCF_049901715.1. Classification (NCBI taxonomy): domain Eukaryota; kingdom Metazoa; phylum Chordata; class Lepidosauria; order Squamata; family Elapidae; genus Pseudonaja; species Pseudonaja textilis. The sequence continues at coordinate 198,059,223 of NC_141991.1, read as the reverse complement.
CAATGGTGTGAAAATATTGCAGGAGATATGAGGCACAAAACCTCCCCTTCAACAAAAGTGTCCTGAAAGCTTATTTACATCATATTTGAGTATACACCCTGTATATTCTTTATGTGACTTTACCATATACACATTTATGTGACTTTACCATATACACTTAGTTAGCAAAAATGCAAATCATTCTGCTTGCATTATTTGATTCATAATGAATATGACAAAGCCAAATTAAGAACAGAATTCTTTTTTAAAAAATCCAAAACTAGAAGAGAAAACCTCAAGTTTGCATTATAAATTGGTTCAAAATTAGTTAAAGATGTATGGAGCAATCATGCTTTTATTGTCCATTTGAAAGTAGACTGGCAAAAGAGGCTCCATGCTCACTTGAAAATAAATGTTGTGGTCTGTGATGCTGCCACATAAAGAATTGCCCAAATAGGATAACATATAAATTTGGACAAATAAGGTAAAATTAAATCTGAATTAATAAAATAAATCCAATGTTATGCTAACTCATGATATCATCAAGTTTAGTTTTGGTTAAGCAAAGCATGTGAATCCTGCCATTTTTGTTTACGTATAGTAGAAATCAACCTACAATGAGTTATTTAATAAACCATGTTTGAAATTATTCATTGTTTTATGTGATAAGTGAACCCAGCTTTTTCCACCCTTTTCTATATATGTAAATCCAGTCTACATAGTAGCACTTCAGAATCTCTGCCGAAATTGTGTTAAGGCAAAAAAAAAACAATTTCATTCATTTCACGTGTTTACAAGAACAGGGGCTCAGACAACAGCTCTGGTTTATCGTCTTTGCCTAACTTGGAAATGAATGTTCAGCTCTTCACTCTGTAAAGCTGATGTTTAAAACATCCTGCAGAGTGATTATTAACACACTTTGCATGACCTACACGCCCAATTGTAATTTTCCTTGAAAACCTAACCTTCCCTTCCCTTTATCTTCCTTTGCTTTTACTTTTGCTTTGCTTTAGCCGCTAGGTTTATATATATAACATGGAGCAGATGAAAGAGACAACATATTCACATATGAAAAGAATAATGGATGGCTTTTCCATATAGCATTGTTTACATTCTTTGTCCTATAGTGTTATCTGACTCACTGTAACAGGATCCAATGTCGCTATATTCATCATTACCAAATAATTCATTGTCTCGAAGCCAAGAGCCTCTGTCCATCCATGAGTGACCTTTACTTCTCAGAATAGACCATAAAGGTTGGCAGAAGGTAAATGTTAGACCAGGATATCAGGCTACAAATCCCTTTGTGTGTTGCCTTTCCTATATATCCCCCTCCTACCATCTCTGTTACCTTTCTGGGTGCTTAGAGCACTTTCAAGTGCAAGCATGCAAGGTATCACTTTTCTGATAATTTTGGCCTCCAACCATACCTATTCAGCTCTCAGTAAAAAGATATGTCAGCAGAACAAGCCAAATACAACAGTGAATGTGACAGGATCTGGGGAAAAAGTATTTCTGCAATATGAGATCGTATTACTACTGATGTCAAAACTAATACATAGCGAATCTGATAGAAATGCATGGTAATTTATCAGCATTACTCTGACTTGCCTTCACCAGTACTTCATTTAATCATCCGAAATCTCTTGGCTTTGAATTTTCTGTGACATATGATGGAGCTGAATATACAAGGGACTGAAGCCAGAAGAAGTTCAGAGTCTGAGTAAACATTGACATAACTTTGTGTACCTGGAAAATTAGAATGTGTTATTTTGAAAAACTATGAAGAACCAGGAATCTCAAACAGAGAAACTCCAAAAACAAGACATTGGATTGTATTGTTCCTAGCACCATGGTAGCTGGCTGCAGCTGAACAGCTGACTTATTCTTTACTGACCTTTAGCATCAGCCCAGATGTCCAGGAAAAAATGTTATAGCTACCAGATAGAAATGAAAAAATTATACCAAGGATCTTTGTTTGCCTCCACTTAGTGCAAAAGCACTCCAGTTAGCATTCTGAAGATTGGTCTTGGCTCTCTCTGAGGGGTTTAAGCTTGTTTCACTCATGGTATAGGAATAACTTGGGGACATCGTAAGGGGGCAACATTTTCCCTCTTACCATGTTCCCAAGTTATTCCCATACCATAAGTGAAACAAGCTTAAACCACTCAGAGAGAGCCAAGACCAACCTTCAGAGTGCTAACAATCTGATGACTGCAAAGAATATAAACCCTTCTATTCTCCACCATTCAATCAGAACTGAAGAAACTTCTTGGATTAGAACTGAAACATTTTCAAGGAAGAAATAAAGAAAAGCCCAGTTGCTTTTTGAAAAAGCACCTTTGGGACACTCATGACCTCCTGGATGATTGAGAATTTCTATAAACACTTAAATCATTCCATACAAGAACATGTTCTTCTTTTTATTGTCCTATTGTTCAAAGGTCTATTCAGTCTGTTTGGCTTTGTCTCCCATTATCTCAGAGGGAAGTTGATACTAGGAACTACAGCTTGAATCAGTCACACATGGCACAGGCTTGGTTGCTGGGAATTAAAACCCAGCACTTCTGCCAGAAAAATACATTAAATTTGTCACAGAAGCCAAAAACGGCTGGTTTTGAACACTAATACACGGAAGACAAAATGTATTAGCTTTTTTTTTTTTTTTGCAGTGCTCACAACCATAGTTCTTTCAATTAATGCCTTTATACTATATTGTCACAGGGCTAGTTTGGTGCAATGGTTAAAACACTAGATTAAAAACCTGGAGGCCACGAGTTGTGATCCTGCCTTATACACAAAGACTAAATGACTAAATGACTTTGGGCCGGTCACTCCCTCTCAGTCCTAGAAAGAAGGTGATGGCAAAACATTTCTAAAAATGTTCCCAAGGAAGCTGCAGAAATTTGTCCATGTAGTCAAGAGGCTGAAAATCATATAAACACAAATGTCGTTTACAGGACCCTTTCAAAACAAATATACCCAAGGATACGTGAGCCTATAAAGGAGAGCTGTTGAATTAATGTAACCACTTTCTTGCATGATCTAGCACTACAAAGATGGAATCAGACATGAGGAAATCTATTGATTCAAGCGATAGCTATTGGGAATGTCTATATATGATATCCATTAATTGGACTAAACGGTGGTGAAATTTGTACTTGGGCTTAAAGTACCACATTGAAGGATATTTACAAAATTAAGATCCTATAAAAGCTCCATCCAAAAGCTGCATTTATGTACTCACGATAAGAAATCTACCAGGTTCAAAATCAGAGCATTCTGAAAACAGGCCAGCTTTAAATGCACTGGTCCCATAATCTCTGGTCCATAGAGTGCAGCAAGTTTATGAATTCTGGGAGCTGAAGTCCATGCATCTTAAAGTTACTGATGTTGAAAAAACATTGTTGCAGAGATCCAAATACTGTGCCATCCTCTACATCTGGGGTGTCCAAACTTAGTAACTTTCAGTTGCATGGACTTCAACTCCCAGAATCCCCAGCCAATGTCCTGATCTACACCAACCTAATGAGATATGATTTTAATTGGCTGGGAGGACCAAAAGAAATAAACAACCTTCTCTGTCACACACACATACACAAATGCAAACACACCAGTCTTCCTTACCTTGCTGGGTTAAACTGACAGCCTTTGGACGTAACAAGCAATGCCACATTGCAATGTCACATGCCTCCAAGCCCCTTTAGGTTGCTCTGCAAGCCCGTTTAGGTTGCTACTGGCTCCCTGCCTTGCCTTCCTTATATAAAATAATGATCCAGATCATTTACCATAGAAAATATGGTCCTTCATAATATCACTCTTCCACTGACTCATAAAAAGTAAAAATAGATCTACAAATATTGCATTGTCGTGCTGACACATTTTCCAGGCAATACACATTCTGTGCTCATTGTTCCAGTCATTCACTAATGAACATTTCCTATTTTGGATTTTTTCCCCTACTGATTGCTTACATCTTTAGGGCAGCTTGCTGATATGAGAATCTCTGAAATTTAAACTCATTGCTTTCAAGAAAAGCAGTCAAATGCCTTCTAACCACTCAATCACCACATCTAATTATTCTAACCAATGCCTGAAAGGAGTTTTGTTTTGTTTTGTTTTAAGTACATTTCTCTTACCTTCTTTGCTGTTTTAGTGCAACAGTGGTTTCCTTCCTTTTCAATTTATAATGAGATTTCACACAGAGGAATCCTTTTAAACAGACTGGAAGCTTATTCTAGCTGCAGGCCAACTCCCCAAACACTGATGGCTCCTTTCATGGAACTGGAGATTTTCATCAAGACAGCAAGCAAACAAATGCTCTTCGTGCAAATTCCCAAGAAGCTTCTCCAGTTGGATCACCTTTAAGACTCATTTTAAGCCATTAAAGGAGAATTATGAGACTGCTATCTGATTTATTAAGGCTAACTTGCTCATTGCATGTGAAAAGCCTCTGCGGTTTTGATGTACCTGCACAATGTTTTCAAATCCATAAAAAAGATGATCTAAAAAGAAATGAATAATCTTAAACAAAGGTGTATCAACATGACAACAAAAACTGCAATCATATAAGATGTCAGAAATACCAATCTGATATAATAAATCACATCTCAATGCAAAAGTTCACAGAGGTCTCAGGTTAGGGAAGAGCAAAATTGTTTCATCTTTTGTAGGAGAAAAATAAAAATTATGGACAGAAAAGCAATGTTATTTTTTAAAAAGTTAAGAACAAAAGAACATTTTTAATTTTAAAAAATCCTTCCTCGTTATGTTGCTATTTCTTCAAATATTTTTAAGATATTTGCATATGGAAAATTAAATGTAAACAAATGTCATAGATCTCATTATGAAAGCAAGTAACACTGAATCCAGCATTGCTTTTGTCTGTTGTTCAGGCCAAAAGTATGGATGAGCCATTTCAAAGCTACTGTTTTCCCTGCAAACCAAAGGAAATCAATATTTATTACAATCATAGAACCAGCATAAGGAGGTGATGTACAATCATTGAAAGGAAGCATAAAAATATAATAAATAAAAGGCATAAAAGGTTGGATGTAAAGAGCCTGTAATGTGTATAAACTAAAAGATAAAAGTATAAAGAACATAAAAGGTTTAGAAGATACCCAAAATGAGAATCTCATTCTATACATAAAAAGTTTTACGTATAAGAATATGAGAGACGCTATCTATTTGGTTACACAAAGCCCTAATATGAGAAGTTAGGTACATACCGAATTGAATGTATAATACGATGTACCAATCCCAAGTTGTTATTATGCAGATTCTAAGCAAATCTGGCAATGCGATATGTTGTACCAGAAATGAAAACAATAGAAACACATTGTCCTGTGTGCCCTGGATATTTGTGCAGTTGGGGTACAATGAAACTATTGCAAATATCTTTTACAGTATGGGCATCTGAGAAGTACGTGCTCTTTGTTTCTGTATGTTCAGAGTTGCAATGGCATTGCTACTTCAAATAGGGAGTCTTGTTGTATCAACCCTCAAAGGTGGTGAAGGAGTGGGCATGACATCATGCTAAAGTGAAGGCCCTTCTGTGCTAAGGGACTTCTATCTTCGTTAAGTATGCCATGGGGAAGGCAGTATATCTAATGAAGTTTTAGAGCCTGGTTAGAACTGTTTGGCATTGTTACCAATTGTTGGATTGGCCTGTTGAGTAGAATATCTGGGGAAAAGTGCAAGATAGAGATTTTACTTTCTTCATATTTGAACATCATTGACCAGTGTTAGGGGGAAAGTCAATGGCAATGAGAAATCTTATGAAGCAACAAGTTGAGTATGGCCAACAACACTCTAACCTCCACTGTCTTAAAGCCAATTGCAAGGTGGCATTAGAGACTTGAAAAGCTTGTTCTTAGAAAATATTGATTGCATAAGTTCTTGTGGTGCAAAACTGGGAAAAGATCCAATTGTGCATCATAAAGAAACTGTGCTACTGTGGCTTGGCATAAAAAATATGAGAGTGTGGGTATATAATTGCCTTCTCTTGTCATGACAGATGAACAGTTTAAGCAATGTGATCTCCATGGGCTTTCCTGTAAAGCATTACCCCCAGGTATTTGAAACAGGAAATATGCTCAGTCTTGTGGCCATCTATACACCAGGAATAACTCTTAGGTCTTTTGGCAATTTCCCAACAGCACTCAGATTCCAAGTCTGTGTCTGTTCTATAATTGTTATCAGTAACCTGGGACCATTGGGTATAGATACATCATAGATTGAATGGATGGAGAGAGAGAGATGATAGCTAGATAGCTAAATAGCTAAATAGCTGGATAGATTCATAATGAACCAAAGCCCCGTCTGTCTGTTTCTCTCTCCCGAACTATCTATCATCCATCCATCCATCCATCCAGCTATGTAGCTATGTAGTTATGTAGTTATCATCTATTTAGCTATCTATCATCTATCTATTGCTTTGGATCATTATGAGGTTCCAATCTACATATATACAATTAATTGTATTTTGGTAGGAACAGATATTTTGTACCCAGGAAATCGATGTTCCATTTAGATAACTACAGAGCAGTCTCATAATCTGATTACCTTGGGCTATTGAGAACCAGAAGCTCCTTCCACATGCAAGGCTTACCCTGCTTACCCTGCTCCAAGGTCAGGCCTTGCACAAGCAATGCCATTGTGAGCCTTGCATAGATTCTCTCTGCTGGATCTGTGAATTTTCAGCTCAGCTGCTGCTCCAGAGGAAATGTTGCAAAGTCACCTTTTCTTAACCAGGCAGCTCTCCATGCAGCCTGAACACTATTCTACTACTTGGGAGGTTCCTTTGGAGCACCTTTTCCACCTTGGGAGCTTGAAGATGTACGGACTTCAGCTTTCAGAATTCCCTGTCCAACCAGAATTCCTCAGACTGGAGAATTTCAGGAACAGAACTCTACTCATCTTCAATCTGCCAAGGCTGAGAAATCCTGCATTAGAAAGATCACTAGAGGACAGGGAAATTGGCAATGATCAAATTCCCATCTCAACCCCGCCAGGCAGGAGCCTCCCTTGATTTCTGATGCCTTTCAGGAGCAGAAGTGGATCTAGCCCAAATGGTTTTATTCGAGAACAATAGTTGAAATAAATAGCCTTCTATTTATGTATTTGGCGAAATCAGCCAAACACAGCAAGTTAAGCTATAAATCATGGTTTGTAAACCACAGGGCTGGGTTCATGAAATGTGCTAAGCCAAAACCAAACAAACCACATTATGGCTTAAGCTATTTCCACTCCACCATAGCTTGTGCTCCCCAATCCCTCAAAAGCAGCCCGAATCCAACTCACGATTCTCTTTATTTCTGATAATCTCAAAACATTGAGAATAGACAAAGTACGAAGCACTCACTGTTTCCTTCAGCTAACCAAACATAGGGGGAAATAGCCTTCAGAAAATGAGGTGAAGTGACATATACACATAATTAAAGAACAGAATCAGGGAAATAGCAAAGAATTGACACAAGTGATAATGTGTGAAACATCCGTGGATGTGAATATTCCTACATCAACAGTTGTGAAGCCTAGCATGTGTAGCTATTTTGTTCCTGTTATTGTTCATTTTACCTCTAAGCATTTTTCACAATAGGCCTAGCTATGGCTGACTTTTGTTTTGTTGAGGTAGAAGGAAAGGGGAGACATGATATGATAATATGATGCTTTGGCTGCATATTCTTCCAAATCTTCCCTAGTGCACAGTACAGATAGTCCTCAATTTACAGACACAAATGATCACAAAAATTCCGCTGCTAAGCAAGACAGTTAAGGGGTTTTGCAATATTTGCTTCAAAAATGATAAATTCAGTCTTTTTACACCCTAACTGCAATACCCCAAAAGTTGAACTTGGATCCTACCTAGGCTTGTGGAATTACATTTCTAGAAAAATGTACTGGTTTTCCAATTCCAACCTACAAGTCAGATTCAAACAAATGGGATTCATCTCATCTCGGGGAGGAGAAATTAAAATACGTTTTTTTGAAATTGTACCAACATTTATAGGTTTGTATAGCAAATTTGGTGGAAGCAGTCTTAAAAATGCACTTGATGGGATTCATCAATTAAGTGTAAAATAAAGCAGAAGGGCAACTGCCATCAATTGACTTCAAAGCTAGATACAAACACATGTTTATATACAAGCAGAAAGGTGATTCAGAAATTATCTAATACTCTGCACAGAACATACATACTCAGTACAGTTGCACTGAATTGAATGACATTGGTGAACTAAGCTTATCAATCAAGTGAAAGCTGAATTTTTAGTAGTTTATTTAAGAGTAAGTCCCAGTAAGAACTCAGTGAATTTCTTTCTGACAAGTGACATATAGAATTGTTGCCACATGTCACATATATGAAAGTACCATGTATGAAATCTGTTTATAAATTAAGATTTGGAGATGAAGCTTAAAGAATTCAGATAAGAACCAAACCAACCATAAACCCAGAACCAGAAAAAAAGAACATTATAACCCCCACCTATCTATGCTTATGTCTCTGCAGTATGAACAATATTTTGCTTTCTTTCATTTGTTTTCAAGAATCATAAATTATGCTTTTATTTTATTTGCCAAGTTTGGAAATAGAACTGGAATGTTGAAGCAGAGCCCTGATTCATAAAACAAGAAGGCAGCAACGCCCAAATTAGATAATTATAATAGAAACACTCATACAAAAAAATGTGTGGTTTTTTAAGGAAAGGGTACAGATACCTGAGCTTTCCTCCAATCTTGTCACTTGTGGTCGTGCTTTCCTTCACTCTTGTCACTTGTCCCTTTGACAGCTGTATGCAATGAAATTTCATTTTAATGTATGCCGATTAGTGTACATTTAAAGTGACAATTAAGTTATTTTAAGTTCTAATGTAGAGACACAGTTGTCTCCATATCATTGATGGGATTCAATTTTTTTTTACTACCAGTTCTGTGGGCATGGCTTGGTGGGCGTGGCAGGGGAAGGATACTGTAAAATCTCCAGTCAGAGGTGGTATTGCTGGTTCTCCAAATGACTCAAAATTTCTGCTACCTGTTCTCCAGAACTGGTCAGAACCTGCTGAATACCACCTCTGCTTCAAGGTCTCCTTATCATTAAAAAATAAATTAAATGAAAGCAATCTGCATTTTCCCATGAGAAAGTATCTTCTAAATAATTCAAAGCTATAATTCCAATTCCCCCTGGCCCCTTAATCCATTATTAACTTTCCAAAATCCATATACTAATTACCCTTTTGGTGAATAGTCCAAGAAAAGATATATTTTTTTAAAAAAACAATATAAAATTTATGCCATTATCTTTTAAGGAGAGAGAAACTCAACCAATGAGTACAGTAGAACACTGCCTGTCGAAAGGGTCTTAATCTTTCTACCATAATATGCAAAGTATTTTTTAAAAATCCCAAAAAAGTGATTAAGATGTAAGGCTTGGTGAAGTGTAGCTGCTTTGCGAGTTGGTATTTGATGTAAATCCGGATTCTCAATCAGTCTACTCATAAACCAACTATAAAAATAACCATTTCTGTGATCTACTCACAAGGAAACCTGTTAAGAATTACATGGATAATTTCAAAAATCTGTCCTTTACACCAGAGAGAGATAGTGTTGACTTGGATCCAGCATCCAATGTCACTTCTGATCACAAAGCACTCTTTCCAGCTAACAAAAGCTAGCAAGGAGTCTGCTCGTCATGGCAGATACAGTAACTGTTCCCACCAGAGGCGGCAAACAGCAGGTTCTGACCAGTTCTGGAGAACCGATAGCGGAAATTTTGAGTAGTTCAGAGAACCCGCAAATACCACCTCTGACTGGCTCTGCCCCCATCTATTCTCTGCCTCCCAAGTCCTAGCTGATTGGCTGGGTCTTTTTTGTTGTCCTGCACAGGAGAACAGAGCTGGAAAGCAGGTTAGTGGGGTGGGAAGGGGATAGGAGTTTGCAGTAACCTTCACCCAAAATCAGGGTGGGAATGGAGATTTTACAATATCCTTCCCCGGCCATGCTCACCAAGCCATGCCCACAGAACTGCTAGTAAAATTTTTTGAATCCCACCACTGGTCCCCACCAATTGGCATACAGAACATTGTACATGTTGCAAGCTCTCAATCCAATCAATTTTTACCAAAGGATAGTTGACCTAGGAATCACTATATGACAGATTAGAGTTTTTGGTCTCTCTTAGTTGCCATCCCTTGATTGTCTAAATTTGTTCAGACCAGATTTAGCTGTTAGATAAGTGTTGTCAAACAATCAGAGATTTAGTGTGAGAAAGAAAGGAGCTTTAAGTAATGAGGTGGTTTAAAAAAAAATATCTATGTCCATTCTGTAGGTTCAAAAGGTCAATATCCCCTTTAAAGTATAGCACATACAGCCTTTGTATGGGTTTGTATTGTCTCTCATGCAGCCAAAATAGCAAAAGAGGCCTGTTCTCCAACAGCTGGATGAAAGTCCTGCAACAAATCAGTTGGGCCAATTTGAGGTGAGCGGATTGCTGACCCAGTCTGCACAATTGCATGCTGGCTGGGGAATTCTGGGAATTGAAGTCCTGACATCCTAAGGTTGTTGAAAGTAAGTGTGCTGTCCCGACCAGTCTATGGGAATTGCATAGTTACTTAGGAATTATGAACTGTCCCCTTAAGGGAATGCATCATGGTAAATGTAGTTAAAGGTATCCTGGGAAATGTAGTTCATACCACATGGCCACATCTGCAATCCCGATTGGTCACTAATTTGACCCTCGATGGGTTGGGGGAGTTTTCCTCACTTGCCTGAATTCCCTAACTCATGGCAGCTGCCTTCTATCGCTACGAGATGGGTTAGAAGATAACCATCTTTTACTTTTCTGTATTCTGCACAGTAGTGGATTTTTAAGCTGTGCAGATGCAGATAGATAAACTCAACAAGACGTCCATAACAAAGTACATTTATTGGTTCATCAGGTATCCTCATAACTCACATTTGTGATGAAGTTCTTCTTTAATGACTAATCCTTTGCATATCTGCCTTGTAAAAGATGGTACTCTAAGGCTTAAGAACATGATAAGATAAATGATTCTGGGTACAACAGTGCCCAGTAGAATGTGAAAAGAAAACCAATGTGAAGTGTTTTTTTTCCTTAACATTTGTCATTGCATTTGCCTAGTTCAGTAAAACTATTAATATACAGTGCATTGAAGAGTTTTGTTTTCTAGCTGGTGTATCACAGAGAATGACTCTATAGTTCAGAGTGGGTAACTGGCTATGGTCACAGGGGGAAATAGTAAATATATGTGGAATAAGCATATAATCTGTCCTGTCCCTATGGACTTTTTGGAATGCATCTTTTTTGTACACTATTAAACATTATAGTTAGAGCAGTTTTCAAATACCATAAACAAGCAAACACAACCAATGTGAGTCAGTATTCTTGCTGTAAATCTCTTAGAAATCAACTAGTAATTCCAAAACTATGTCCTGCCTATTCCTGCCCTGGAATATCTACAAACACAATATTACACCACATTACTGAACCCAAATAATATGGTGTAACTTCTTTAAATGATACATTAATTAATTTGGATAATTTCTGATATAGTTGTAACTTTCCCTAGAAATATTGCAAAAGTTCTTTTGTGAAAGGCCAACTATGAAATGCAAAATTCAGATAAAAGAGCACATTATTTGGGTGGCATGTCTATGGGGTATTTTGTTGATTGATACATAAGAAATAAAACTTGGTTTTATTAAAATAAAAAATAAAAACTGTAACAGCCTGTGCTCTGAAATACCCTTGGGCTCTGAAGATGATATCAGTAAATAAATATTCAGGAAGGACTTCCTGACTATTTCTTTCCAAATATAGTTTTTTCCACTTTTCCCCCCTCTCTCTCTCCTCTCTCCTCTCTCTGGATTCTTTGACCTTTAAAAAACAGGCATTATTTGTAGCTTTATTTTTTCAAGATGTTTTGTAGTAGGAGATGATGGCAATGAATTCAATTTGAAAGTCTAGTCATGAAATGCAATATATATAACAGGCTAAAGACAGTATTGCTTTAAGCATAAATTTTATGAAGAAACCATCATTCAAAGGATTTCACTTTGGGGTGCAGCATTTCCTATTCATCTGAGCTACTGCCCTTTTTAACTGAAGCCCAAACCTTTTCCAAGTGGTATTTTAAACTATCTACAAGCACATGAATAAAACATGCTCTGCTCAGCTACATTTAGGATTTTTCTTCTTTCATTCTCTTATGAGGTATTGCGCAAAGGACTCAAGTTTCCCTAACAATCATCTGAAAGTTGAGTTGTGGCAATCAGACTTATTTTCTTGTTGGTTTGAGATGTTTTGCCACTCATCCAAACTGCTTCATCAGTTATTTTCATAATTAATTTGCTCAGATTGATGAAGTGGCTTGGATGAGTGGTAGAACGTCTCAAACCAACAAGAAAATAGCAATAGCAATAGAACTTAGACCTATATACCATTTTACAGCACTTTACAGCCCTCTCTAAAGTTTTCAGAGTCTGCATATTGCCCCCAATAATCTGGGTCCTCATTTTACCCACCTCGGAAGGATGGAAGGCTGAGTCAACCTTGAGCCTGGTGAAATTTGAACTGCCAAATTGCAGACAGACAGCAGTCAGCAGAAGTAGCCTGCAGTATTGCACTCTAACCACTGTGCCACCATGGCTCATAAGTCTAATTGTTATGACTCAACTTTCAGACAACATTATGTGATGGCTGAGAATCTTACTTCAGCACATCTTTCCTTAACAATGCTACTTAATCCATTTGCCATTACCTTTACAAATAATACAACATTCTAACTCCCTACCCAAGACACAAAATACAGCCTTGAAGTGACTTCTAGAAAAACCTGAGGACACTTTCCATTTGTGATAATAGGTAGTCTTCGACTTACAATCGTTTGTTTAGTGACAGTTCAAACTACCTTCTAACAAGCAAAGTCCATGGGGGAAGCCAAATTCATTTATGACTGCATGATTCATTTAACAACTGCAGTTGAATCACTTAAGAACTGGGGCAAAAAGGTCATAAAATGAAGCTCAACTCACTGCCTCACTTAGCAATGTAAATTTTACACTCAGTTGTGATCATAAGTCAAGGATTGCCTTTAATAGAATCATGACAAAACCTTTTCATTGGTAGCATGAGAAAAATTGTCTGAGGACTCAGGATTATTATTCTCTTGAACAATTAAAACTAGTCTATAAACCCATTGTGATTTTGAAAATATACTCATAAAATTCCAAATTAGAAACAGTATATTTTACATGCATAAAACGTGTATTTTAATAGGACTTGGCTTGGAGACAAACTCCATAAACCTCCAATATGATTATGACTACTCCAAAATATTTTGTCACTAGAGATGGAAAATGTGTTTTAACATCCACACAGCTTCAGATGTTCTTCCAAGAAGTGGATTTGTCAGAAGCCATTCCATTCCAGATTCAGACCATTTGGGAGACTGAATCAGTTTGAAGATATCCTTGTTGAGTTCCTTCATAAGTCTCAGGAGCTTCTGAAAGTCTTGCTTACATTGTAATTGGGAACTAGTTTCTATCATTCCAAGTTCAGTCAGAGTAGTTTTTTTTCCCTCTTTTGTGTAGGCCTATGGTCAGAATGTTAGGTGGCTCTATCTTGGCCATATGACAATTAAGTTGAGTCTAAAGCCTCATGATCTGAGTCTGAATGAGGTGGGAAAGTTATCTGTAGACAAAGGACAATAAACTAAGATGAATCCTAATGAGACAAAAGCACTGGAAACAATGAATTAGGGCAATGGTTCTCAAACCTTTCTTCACCATGAACCCCCTTAAATACCTTTTGTTGACACAGACCCTCAGGACTTAATTCAAGATTTAAATCATAACATTTCTTCAAGACGTTGCGGATCCCTGATGACAGAGTGGATCCCAAGGATTCTACGGACCATAGGATGAGAGCTCCTGAATGAGGGAGTTGTCTGCTCTGGATGGGATTGTAATCCCTCTGAGGAAATATGGGCATACACTGGGAGCACTAATCTTGGCATATACTGGGAGAATTCGTAGAGTCATCATTAACATTAAGATTTGTTTACATTGCATGAAGTATTTTTGTCCAACTCTGTCCAATTTTTCAGCTTTAGACATTTGCAAAATACAGTTGTCCCCAGCTAAGGACATCGTGGACAGTCGTCCATCTGCTGGTAACCTCAAGATTGGATTATGGCAGTACAGTTTACATGGGACAGCTTTTGAGTTGCATCCTACTATGAAAATAATACACTGCTTTGGAAAAAGCTCGGTTGTCAGTTTGCTTCCACGCCTATTTATAGGTCTTGAATTAACATCCATGGAAAAGTAGAACTAGAATCTCTTTCTCACATTAACAATCAATAAGGATATTTTGGTCAGGAATAAATGATATATCTCTAAACTGATAGTAGGCTATTAATTCTAAAACAATTGAATGGGTTAAAAGTAGAATTCAGGAAGTGTGAAAAAAAATCAAATTATCTTGAGTTTTCATAACTGTTGTATGTTTTTGTTCCCAGATCCAGCTGCAAAAAAACTGCCAAACCTTTGTAGCCAAAGCAATATTTCATTAATGCTTAAAAGATGTTCAAAAGATGCATCTATTCTCTAGCTATGTTTCTATTATTTAAGTTGGGTCAAGTTATTAACCCAAATCCCATTGACAAGTGTGCAGCTCCGGAGGCCCTCCGGGAATTTTTTTCTTAGGATTCTCTTGGAGCCAGACAATGAACTTTCTAATAACCTTCCCTGCTTACTTCTTGAAGGGTTGCATTACCCATTGAGAGGGTTTTTTTTTTCTGTGCCAAGTTCATACCCACTTTCCAACAGAGACTGCCAAACCCACAAGGCTTCCATCACCAGAGGTTCTTTTCCAATATTTGGGCTTTCATTGAGCAAGCAATTCCCATGCCTCAGCTGAGTTCAGCAACATTTTAAAGATCTCGGGCATAGTTTCTCAATTCAGCAATCAAGATGCATTGAGTGGTGATATTTCCCCATGATAAAAACATTAGACTAGCTCAGGGGTGGGATTCAAATTTTTTAACAACCGGTTCTGTGGGCATGGCTAAGTTGGTGGGCGTGCCTTGGTGGTCATGTTATCGCCTGCGTGTGGCCAATTCAATATCACTCACATCGAGGCATGCATCTCCTCACCTGGCCTCTCATGACTGTGGGGATGCTGCAACAGTTGTAAGTGTGAAAAATGGTCATAAGTCATTTTTTCCAGTGCCACTGAAACTTTGAATGGTCACTCCACAAAGCAGAGTACCAGAAAAGGAGGGGGAAAAAATTCCAGAGACATTCCTGAGACAGGAAGTCTGGTCCTGCCAAGAATATAATAATGGTTAACGGAGAGGCAGTTTCTGTAGGCAACACCAGAATGTTTCTTTCCTGCCTTCCTTACAGGATTAGGCCAGTAATTTCTTCTAACAACCAGTTCTCCAAACTGCTTAGAATGTTAACAACCAGTTCTAGTGAATAGGTGCGAACTGGGAGAATCCCACCCCTGGACTAGCTGCTTGTTGAGCATTTCAGATAGTAACACATTTCATTATTATCACTGAAGTTCTGCATATTTTTAGTCCAGGATACCTGAGAGTAAATCCTTGCATCCTATTTACTGCAACATGAACATACTTTCCTTACTGTTTTTTAAGGATCAGTCCTGAAGATGTTGCCTCCTTCTCATTCTCAGCCCACTTAAGTTATCCGTAGCTGTTCTGGTGTGAAAATATTTTCTATCCCTTCCCAACACAAAACTCACTGTCTAGACCTGTGTTGGTGAACCTATGCCATGCGTGCCAGAAGTGGCATGCAGAGCTATTTCCCCGGTATGCAAGAGGTTGCCCGGAAGAGCCCCACTGCACATACACATGCACCGCTGCCTGACAGCTGATTGTCGGGTATCTGGCGCGCATGCACAGGGGGTGGACGGAGGTGCGTGGATGATGTGCATGTGCAAAGATGAACAGTGCACGAGGGAATTGCATGCGCATGCGCAGATGTGTGGCTCACAAGGGGGGAATTGCATGTGCATGTGCATGTGCAAAGATGCAGGCATGCGAGGAGGGAATCGCGTGTGCATGCACAGATGTGTGGCACACGAGAATTGCGCATGCATGTGCAGATGAGTGATCCATGGGGGGTTCATGTGTGTATGCGCAGGGGCTTGGTGGGGCCAGCATGCATTGCCTTCTGGGTGCTGGCACACGAGCGCAAGTGAGTGTGTGCGCAATTATCGGCACGGGAGCCAAAAAAGATTAGCCACCACTGGTCTAGACTCTCTATGGGGCCTTAGCGGCAATGTTTATGATGGTGTAATCAGTATGGAATCTGCCAGCTCCAGTTGGTTGTTTGAAGTTGCTGTTATTCACATACCCTTGCCATCCAGTTATGACACTGTCCTCTATAGCCATTTTGGATTGGCCTGCAAAGAAAGACACTTGGTCTTAGTTCTCTTTTTTACACTAGAATATTGATTTCCTAGCAAGTTCAGTGAGCTGGGAAATCTTCCTCCCCCATTAATATGGAGATATTGATATTCTAGTAAAGTTTAAATGTTTCTCACTGGGTGGTATATTGCTGCTGCTGCACTGATGGTACGTGTATGTGCACGCATATGCGTACTGGCAATATTGTAAAGTACAGAAACCATACACATATAAGTATAGAATGGGGCACGGGAGAGAGAACAGGCTCTTTGTCTGACCAAGAAACCATTCACGGGGGAAATTGGCTTCAGGACAGAAAAAAGAAAGACCCATCCAGTGTCCTTAAACCCTGGCCTACCACATATTCTGGAGAATGATCAATGATTGTTTTTTGTGCTGATAGATGACACTGAGCGGGATGTGAAAAGAAAGCAGCGAATCTGCCCTGAAACTGGTCCTCATGGAATTTGTAAGGGGAGCAATGCCATCCAACCTCACTGCAAAAGCCCAGTAAAAGTTCTGCTATAGCAGATAGAAGTGTTGGTTGGCATATTTTCCTTTCAATACAGGAATGACATGAGGCACATTAATACAACTAATATTCTTATTAGGCATAATAACAGGAAAATATGACAAAAGCACAATATCTAATGCTACATTTAATAACAGCGGCTAGAATTGTCTATGTGCAAAACTGGAAAAATGTTGTTATATCTTCTGAGGAAAATGTTATAAAGAAAGTATTAGAGTGTGCCAAGATGGATATAAAAGATAGAGGAGAAACCGAATATTATTTGATTTGGAAGGCATGGTATAATTGGTTAAATAGTAGATATCAAGATATTACAGAGGAAATAGATATAGGTATAGGTATAGATATAGATATAGATATAGATATGTTTTTGTAGATTTTCACGGGTACAGGTATGTAGGTCTAGGTGTGTTCGGGTCTTTTCCCATGTAAGATTAAGAGTATCTTGGTGACGTTTTGGTGACTGCTTGCACGGCACGAAGCCGAAAGCACCAGCCTGAGGATGGTGAGTGGGACCTCGCCAAAACGTTGCCAAGATACTCTTAATCTTACATGGGAAAAGACTCGAACACACCTAGACATGTATGTATGTATGTATGTATGTATGTATGTATGTATGTATGTATGTATGGTATTCAGCTTTGTTAGGGTATTTTCCCACATCATAGTTGTGTTTTTAAAGTTGTAGCAATGTTTCGGCAGAATTTCATCTGCCACCATCAGGCTTCTGTTTTGTGTTTGTCTATGTGTAGAGGGTGGATTTTGCTGCTCAATTCCAGGTGTAGTGTTAGCAAATCTTTGTTTAACTGATCCAATTGGAATCTCTTTCTGTGGAGCTCATTCCTGAGTAGAGCCATTTCAGTTCTTTTCAAGATACGTTTAGTAGCTGCTGTGCTGTGATGAATTCTTAATTTGAAGCAGGTAGGTGTTGCACTGTTGTCTCTGCAGCTGCGTAGAAATTTGAGGTCACATAGTATTCCTGCTCTTTTTACTTCCAGCTTCTCATAGGTTTTGGTCTGGCTGTTCATTTCTTCCCTGTAGAGGTCTGATATTTGTTTTCTTAAGTTTTCGCAGGTACTTACATGTATGGTGTTCAGTTTTGTTCGGGTATTTTCCCACGTCATTATAGTTGTGCTTTTAAAGTTGTAGGACGGCAGATCTCATCTGCCATCATCAGGCTTCTGTATTGTGTTTGTCTGTGAGTCAGACTTTTATAGTTGTTTCAGTTTTAAATTTGGGGCTAGCCTACTGCTGTGCCAGAATGGTTTTTTCTTCATCCTGATTGGTTGGGAGTCTTGGTCTGTGTTTATTGGTCTTGGAGTTTGCTGTGTTCTGCTTGATTGGTGTTTCTAATATCTTCTGTCTGTTTTGTAACTTTTTTTTTTGTCTTGATTGGCTGGCAACATTGTGTTCCTGTATTGGAGGCTTTTAGTGCAGCTTGGCTCCGAGTGAACGGACAGCTATCATTTATTAGGAAGCTAGGTTTCATCTGGGTGCCTGGTTGAGGTGTGTTTGGCTGGAGGTATCAGGGGGAGTCTGTTAGTGCCCAGGTGTTTGCCTGGCTTGTGGTGTGGAGATTTTTTTGTTTGAGAGTGCAGGCTTCCAGATAATTGACAATCTGGTGGAATCATCTCTTCTATTCATGCTTTCAGGTCTTTTTTCAATCTCTATGGCTTCTCTGATAATTCTGTGGCTGGGGTTTTCTATAGTAGCTAGGGTTTTGGTGCCATTGAAGTTGATGCTATGACCTGTGGCTTTCATGTGTTGGACTAGTGAGGAAGTGTGTTCCAGCATTTTTACTGCATTTTTGTGTTCATCCAGGCTGGTACCTATTCTTCTATTGGTCTGTTCAATGTATGTGGCAGGGCATGATGCACAGGGGACTTCATATATGGTTTCTTAGGATGGCTGCTATATTTCTGTCTGTTTTGAAGGCAGTCTTGATGTGATGCCTGTGTAGTATCTTACTGATTTTGTCTGTAGTACCTCTTATGTAGGGCTTCTTCTTCTTCTTTTTTTTTGGATTGAGTTCTTGTGTTCTTCAATGTGTGCACTTATTCTTCTGTTAGTTTGTCCGATGTATGTGGTGGGACAGGCGGTGCAAGGGATTTCATATACTCCTTAGTTTTCCAACTCGATTTTGTCTTTAGGGGTTTCTTAGGATGGTGGATATTTTTCTGTTTGTGCAGAATGCTGTTTTAATGTTGTGTTTTTGGAGAATCTTGCTGATTTTGTCTGTAGTGCCTTTTATATATGAGAGGAGGGCTTTGCCGTTCTCTTGTTCTCTGTCTTGGATTTTGGTTGGGGTTTCTTTTTGGATTAGGTGGGTAACCTTTCTTTGGAATCCATTGGAATCCAATCAAAAAAGAAGAACCGACTCTTACCTGGTCCAACACCTCAAAGCCACAGGACATGAGATTGACTTTAAAAATACCAGAACTATCGCCAAACCGAACACTTCAACAACAGAATAATCAGAAAAGCCATAGAGATAGAAAAACGCCCACACAGCATGAATAAACAAGATGATACCTCCTGCCTACCAGCCATTTGGAAACCCGCCCTCATTAACAAATGAGTACCTAACATGAAGAATGACACCAGACCCACACCCACGGGGGCCACACAAGATGCTACCACCACACTTCCACGTAGAAAACAGACTCACACCCACACAGAAGATGAGACACGACCATGGACCAGAAGCCATACCGCAGCTGCATCACTACCCGCTTCAAACCCCTCCAACCCATACATGAAGCAAACTGACACCCACCATGAAGATGTGGCATGACCATGAACGTGAAGCCAAACAACAGGATCACAGCTCACCAGCTCAATCCCCTGACAACTAAGACTAACCTGAGCACAACCAAGCCCCCACCTGAACAGAACACACCCCAAGCCAATCAGAACACAGCCAACCCTCCAACCAATCAGAACAAAGCCAAACCCCCAACCAATGAGAACACCCCCCCAATCAATCAGAACACAGCCAAGCACCCACCCAATGAAGTCACACCCCCACTAGCAGTTAAAAGGAAGAAGCAGCTGCAAGCTCACATTACTCCGAGAAGCACAAAGCCGAAGACACAAGCCTGAAGATGATGAATGAGACTTCATTGAAACGTTGCCTAGATACTTCCAATCTTACACGGGAGAAAACCCGAATAACCAAAGATCCATATATGTGTATGTATGTAAAGCATATGTATCAGAGGTATCAAAAAGTTTAATAAAAATATTTTTTTAAAAATATGTTCTTGTAATTTAAAAAAAACAATAAATAGGATAAGCCAAAGCAAAGCAGCCACTTTTGTGTTTAAGATGCTTTTAGGCCCAATCAAACAATTTTAGGAAATAAAAATAACAGATTGTTGTAACCCAGTGTTTTGTTTGGAAATGTACTTTTCTGCTAGGGTGAGAGAAAAAGGCAAACATTTTTTTGGTAAAGACCATTCTGATGGTTACACAGAATAACTTCATTATTTGAACCTCTAGTATATTCAGTTGACTGGCACCCCTCATGAAAGATATGTTAGGAGAACATCTCAAAATCCAGATATTTTTCTGATCCCACAACAGGTTGATCACCTCCATCATCTATTGTGGGATATAAAGAAATACACCCCATAATTGAAGTTGTAGTTGAATTGGCTTGTCTTCTTGAACAAAAGATTTGCCTTCCACTTTTCTGCCACATGGAACAGTTACATTAATAGTTAAATAATATTTGACTTTTATTCTGTTTGTAGCTTTGTTTTAGCAACATGTGTGGTCTGCTTTGCAGTTTACATTGTGCAAAAGTTTATAAAGCTCAAGTCCAGTATGAATTGAGCAATATCACTCTGTTTACCATACATGGGGTAAATACCCTCTCTAAAACTTACATTTGATATAAATAACAATCTTATTTTCAGAAGTCAGCCAAAGAAGCAAATATGATTTTTTTATAAAAATATGAGAGCCAGAGACCATAAAGAACTCTAACAAGAGTTTGCAAAAGGTATAACGTACACACTGTTCTCTGGGATTTCTCTTCTTACAACTGCAATAAAATATTAAGACGTAATCTTATCTTTGGAATTAGCAGGAAATGATTGGAATGTACCAAAATATTACTTTAAAAGGATTCTTCTCATTTCTTTTTAGCATAACAAGTCAAGATTTATAGAAAAGTCACCGTGTACTTTACAATACACTACAATGATCACGTACTTCTTTGCAATCCAAACAGAAAAAAAAATCTTCTGATTCCTTAGTGACAAAAAAAAATACACTGCAACATTAGTGTGTGTGAATAAAAGTTTACTATTGTACACTAGATGTGTTGGAAGGTTAAACAGTCTTATGGTTGAGGAGAGGTAGCAGAACTACCAACAGCCATGTCAGTTATTAATAGTGGCTGTTCACACAGCTCGTTTGCTGGTAACTCAGACACAGCACCTGCCAGGACCTGATGGCTGTTCACAGACATGTAATACCTGTCAAAGCACCTCAAAGCACCTAGGCCTTTTCCTGGCATTAAGCAGCTCTCCTCTATAGTTTTCATGAGAGCTTTGAGGGAGAAAAAACTGTTTGGTTTTACATGTTCCTGGTATATTTTGCCCTCTGATATGGATCTCTTATAGGGATGTGGTGCCTCAGAGGCTAAGACGTTGAGCTTGTGGATCAGAAAGGTTGGCTGTTTGGTAGTTTGAATCCCTAGCACTGCGTAACGGAGTGAGCTCCAATTACTTGTCCCAGCTTCTGCCAACCTAGCAGTTCGAAAGCATGTAAAAATGCAAGTAGAAAAATAGGGACCACTGCGGTAGAAAAGTAAGTGTTCCATACACCTTCAGTGTTTAGTCATGCCGACCACATGATCACGGAGACGTTTCAGACAGCTCTGGCTCTTTGGCTTTGTAACAGAGATGAGCACTACCCCTAGAACCAAAAATGACTAGATGTATGTGTGAGGGGAACCTTTTCCTTTATCTATGGATCTCTGCATAGTCGTAATCAATATCTGAACACAGAGCAGAAAAGGGCTGACCACATCTGGACTTGGAACTCTGCAAGATCAGATTTGATTAATACTTGAATAGGAGACCATCAAAAGTTCCCACTACAAAACACACCCTGGAAAAAGGGGGAGGTCAGAAAACAGTATAGTCATGTACTGTACATGTAAACCAGGAACTCAACTGGAGGACATCTTTGCCTTTTAAGATCAGTAACGCTGACTAATCTAATGCAATCTGTTGTCTCAGGAAGATGGAGTCCACTTTGCCTACTGTGTGGTGACTTGGGAAATAGTTGGCAATTCAATTGTCTTAAAGTCACAGGGCATTACCAAGTGCTTATTCTTGGTTACTGTCATGCCCCTGTTGGAGACTGACTCTGAGGGAGAGGAGGAACAGCTGACAGGGAGTGAAAGTGTGGCTCCGGAGGTTGTGGAGGAAGCTGAGGACCCAAGCTCATCCCCTCTCTATCCTAGGGCATGCAGAGAGGAGAGGATAAGGGAAAAATGTGTATGGCGTGGTCTACAGGGGAGGAAAAGGCCTTGATCCTCTTTGTGGGCTGCAGCTGTGAGAACTGGTTAAAAGGACTGCGCATGAGCAGTGCTGGAAACAAAGCATGAAAATGTTTCTATCTGTCTGTTCTTACCTGAGTTTAGCGTCCTTCTCAGTGTGTGTTCCATTATCTGTGGGCATCTTCAAGCCCTTATCTTGCCTGGTTCCCTTAATTGCTTCAATGTGGTTTGTGTTGTTTTTTCTATTTATAATTTATAGGTATTTTTAGTTTAAAGGCATTTCCTGCTTTTTGCAACTGTTTGTGGGGGATTTTTTTTATCTCCAGTCAAGGATATTTGGAGCTTTGAAGCCAAGTTGAAGGAATTAAAGGGACTTCACCTGTTTTTGTGCCTATGTTGTTTTTGTATCCCACCCTGGGTCATCACATTTCCAATCCCAACTGATGGACTTTGTTGGGTTGACATATGTAAATTGTGCAGGCATGAACTGAAACTGCTCATGAACTAAATCTTATCATTCAATACAATCTCTTTTCCAATTGAATGAAAGTTGGCAGGAATGCTCACATTTAATCCAGCTGGATGAACTATTAACATTATATAATAAATGATTTCTACCTAAGTGGATGAACTGCTAATTAATGGATATGAAAGTAGGTAATTATACTTCTTGTGTTTTAGTTAGGTCACTAATCCTGGTTTTTGCAGGTTTAAACATGGTGCTGCTGTACTTAGAATTCACTTAACTTTTTTTTTAAGTCAAGTTTTTATTTATTTATATATAAGTATTTTGAATACAGCGTATTGTCCGGGCATACCATTTTACTACACACACACAAAAGATAACACATATACTGATAGCAATAAAAATATAACAAAATATTTATAATTATATTCGCTTATTTATGTTCCTATTAAATATATTGGCATACATATAATTATAAACAACATTCATATTTTACTTAAACATAACAATACTCTTTCTTCATCTCATTTCTACCTCTCATCTCTAACCATTGATAAAACCTTTTCCACTTAAGTAGTATTCTGTGTCTCCTTTATATTTTATTTTCAATGTCAATCTATCCATCTGTGCACAGTCCAATATTTTCCGGATTATATTTTCAGCTGGTGGGGTGTTCTCATTTATCCAATATTGTGCAAATACAATTCTTGCTGCTATCAATATATGTAACATTAAGTATATAATCCCTTTATCATAATTTTCTGGTATTATACCTAACAAAAATATTTCTGGTTTAAAATCTATGTGTTACTTAATCATCTTCTCCAACCATGTATGTATTTTTGTTCAATATTTTCTTGCCTTCACACATGTCCACCACATGATAAGTACCTGGAGTCTCATTACATTTCCAACATTTGGCGGACACGTTGGTAAACATTTTTCCTAACCTGGCCAGTGGCAAATGCCACCTATAAAACATTTTGTAAAGATTTTCTTTATATGCAGTAGCCATTTCAGTTTATCCCAAAGTTTTTGCCATTTGACTAATTCTATAGCATAGCCAAAATGTTTTGCCCATATTATATCATTGTTTCTTATACTTGTTCATCTTCCATTTCAAAATTTAGTAAATGATTATATATTTTCCTTATCAATTTTTCATCTACCCGTAATAACACCTTGTCGAGTATTGTTGGTTCTTTATAAAAACACCATGTTTTGGCATCTTTCTCATATCTCAATTGTATTTGTTAATTTTACTTAACATTTTAAATTGTTGTACAAATGTCCTTTTTTAATTTTTCAGAGATGGCAAACTTAGGACAATGCTGGTGTTGGAAACCAAAGCAAGAATCTGAATCGAAGACACTTCTTTGAACTTTGTAATCAAGTACACAAAAAAATTGTGAACAATGTTATGCTGTGGTCAGTGAAAACAATCAACCTATGGAACAGCTTGCCCTCGGAAGTTGTGGGAGCGCCATCACTTGAGACTTTCAAGAAGATATTGGACTGCCATTTGTCAGAAATGGTGTAGGGTCTCCCGCTTGGACAGGGGATTGAACTAGATGACCTATAAGGTCCCTTCCAACTCTGATTATCTGTTATCTGGTCAGAAAAGCCAGTGTACATAGTAGCATAGCAGAGATTTGGCTTAAAAGTGCCAGTGAACTATAACCAACAACCTGAGTCTGAAGCAGAGTAATCTCACATGAACTAAGTCAGTGACTGGACAACTATGGGAAGGTATCAATCTAAGTTCAAGAAAGACACAATTCAAGTTGTAATTTTAACCAGAATGGTACCTATGGACAATCAGTCACCTCACATGTGAAGTAAACACTTGTGTTGTGAAGTAAAAATGCAGAGGTTACAGACAATTTTCAGCTCCTTTGAAGAGCATACAGTACATCATTTGGATATGTAACACTGTTTTGCAGCAGAAACAGGGACACTGTTATGTGATGCTCTGTAATAAATATTACTGTGTACAAAAAGGCTGTTTGAAAGAAAACCAGATTGAGTTCTGGAGAGATTTTCTCCCAAGTAAACGAGGATAGGCTGATGTCTCCCAAATCAAATTCCAGACCTTAAAACATTGGGCCTGGGGTAAAATGAGCCTCTCCAGTGGAGGTAGGCACTGAGAAAAATGTTTGTCAGATTGTTTCTTAAATGTGAAAACAGATTTCAGAGAGAAAAGTTTGCTTGTTGGGATTACTTTTGAAACAGATTCTGTCATATTGACTCCTAATTGTAGGATATGTCTATACTAACTTGAGATTTTAAGACAACTTTTATCCCACACGTTCAGGCTCCCTTTGGTTCTGGAAAATAGCTTTAGCTGTGATTTTTCTGACAGATGGAGCTGCTCCGTTCCTCTAAAAAGCCGCAAAGCTGTCCCTTGACAGTCAGCAGACACTGATGCCCCTTGCGGTCAAACAATGTTTGCAACAGTAAAACTTAAGGTAGCACCAAAAGGCGCACACACATACATGCACAACAGGAGCGCATACACACACACGTTCAAGAAATATTAGGAGCAAAGCTGAAGGATACCAATTTTCACTTTCCCCCCCACCCTTCATGTTTATTAACCTCTTCTCCTTATAACATGTACTAATGTGAGTTCATAGGGTATGTATTTATTTATTTTTATTCCAACTTTATTACTTTGTATAAGTAACCCCAGGGAGCAAACACACATAATACTCCTTCCTCCTCTTATTTTCCCCACAACAACCCTGTAAGGTGGGTAGGGCTCAGAATGAATGGCTGACCCAAAGTCACCCAACCCAGCATTCATGCCTAAGGCCAAAGTAGGAGTAACTGTCTCCAAGTTGAGCCTGGTATCTTAAACCATTGCATCCAACTACGGACGTGTATTCTCAAACCCTCCCCACCAATGTCCCATTGTTTGCTTTCCGCCTTTCAAAATGGACAGCTTTCAAAACTGTACAAGCTTTTCCCTCAGGAATGATGACGAACCTCGTTCAGAGACAAGCCTCCCCTTACAAACAAAATCCATGCTTCTAGCTAAGCCACTCCTATACTTTTCCTCCCTGGGTTCATTCAAACCTGCGAAACAGAAAGCGACGGCGGGGTAACCGGTGTTTGGGACTTCTTTGGTCTTAAGTGAAAGTTCAGCGGGAAGCTTTAGGGGGGAAACCGCTCCTACGACGGGAGAGGTCGGCGGAGGGGTGGGAGGTGTAGACCCTGACCCTGAGTGTGTCTTATTAACAAACTCGGGCCTCCCGGATCCCCACGGAGCAGCTTACATGTTCAGCCCCCTGTTGGGCAGAGCAGACAGCGATCCACCTCCCTGGAAGTACTCTAAGTGCAACAAGTGCGCAACTCTTTCTCATGATGATGAGCGTTGGAAACTTTCCTTTATCTTTCCCAAGTCCCTTTTAACTTAAAGCGCCCTTAGCAGGCGTTTCTGGGAGAGCGGCCGCTAACTTTCCCCTTTCTGCAAGTTTCGCCCTCCGTAAGAAGCGGCGTGGAGGAACTTCCTTAATAGGAGAGGGAGGGGGGGTTGGGTTCCTGGGGGGGGTACTGTCAATCTTTTTAAGCCTTTCCTTTCAAGCTTTGAATGTGAGCAGCCCACTGGCTCCCCCTCCCCTCCTTTCCTAGAGCTCGTAAAAGAAAAGGGGAAAGAGGAGAGTCAACAGCGGTCCGACCAATGGCGAGTGGCGTAGCGAGGGAAAAGGGCGGAGCACCCGGAGTGGGAGTGGAGGAGAAAGAGCGAATCAGTCGGAGGGCTCCTGCCAAGTGGGGATGTGTAATAAGGAGGAGAAGCGTTGCTAATTTTTTTTGTTTGTTTGCTTTTCCATGCATGCATAATGAGGCCGGATCAGAACACGCTGCTGCTGCCGCTGCCGCCGCTGCGCGGAGGGCACTTTTGTATTTAAAGCCTCGCGAAAGAAAACAGCTCCTCCAAAGGGTCGGGAAAGAGAGGAGGCAACGGCGGATCGCTGGAATCGGCGCCGAGGGAAGAGCTCGGGACCCGCGGTGAGTCCGGCTGCCTCCCCTTGCTCCCAACAGCGGAAGAGTCTGCGAGGCTCGGCGCGCCTCCGGAGCCCGGCCGGGGCTCGGGGGAAAGTTCAGCGCGGCCGCCTCGGCATGTGAAGAGCGAGAGATGCGCTGAGTTCCAAGAAAGAAGATCGGCATGAGAAGGAGGGAAGCCGCCGCCGCCGCTCCGACTCAGCAGGGAGCCCATCACCCCGCAGCTCCAGGCTTCTTTCGCCGCCTCCCGGCCTCCCCATCCCGGGAGTAAGGGGCGGAGGCTGTCGGGCTGCAAAAGGGAAAAAAAGGCGCCGCTTTCCGGGGATTTTCTGAAAAACCGTTCCCGAAGGAAGATTCCCAGGCCTCGGACGGGCGCCGGGCGGATGGATTGATGAGGAAGAGCCCCATGCGCACCCTCGGCACAACTTCCCCAAACTTTTCTACTCTCGGCAGCCGCTGGGCCGCCGCCGCCGCTCCCCCCGCGCTCTGCCCGCTCGCTTCCCGACCACGATTGCCCTGCGGCCGCCCGCGATGGTGGCAGCCTGGCGGGGAGGAGGACGATGCCTACGGACCGCGCTGCTCCCGCGACTGGCCGCCTTGGGGCTGAGGCTGCTGGTGCTGGTGCTGCTGGGCGCCGCCTCGCCTCCGTCGGGGGTTCACGGCCGGCGCCTGATCTGCTGGCAGGCGATGCTGCAGTGCCAGGAAGAGCCGGACTGTGGCTACGCTTACAGCCAGTACGCCGAGGCGTGCGCGCCGGTGCTCATGGCCGAGGGGGACGGCTTTGCCGCCTCTGCGGCGGCGTCCTCCTCCTCCAATAGGCGGCGGTGCCCGAGCCATTGCATTTCGGCGCTCATCCAGCTCAACCACACCAGGCGGGGCCCGGCGCTGGAGGACTGCGACTGCGACCAGGACGAGAAGTGCCGCGCCACCAAGCGCGCTATCGAGCCGTGCTTGCCTCGGACGAGCGGCGGAGGTGGCGTGGGGGGAGCGGGCGGCGGCGTGATCGGCTGCACGGAGGCGCGGCGGCGCTGCGACTGGGACAGCCGGTGCAGCGTGGCTCTCAGCCGCTATATGGCGTTCTGCGGCAAGCTCTTCAACGGCCTCCACTGCACCCAGGAGTGCCAGGCCGTCATCAAGGACATGCTGGACGTGCCTAAGGCGCAGCTTCTCAACGACTGCGTGTGCGACGGGCTGGAGCGGCCCATCTGCGAGTCGGTCAAGGAGAACATGGCTCGCCTGTGCTTCGGGGCCGAGGCGCCGGGGCCCGGCAGCAGCGGCGCCTCGGACGGCATCTCCTACGACTACGACGAAGAGGACTACGAGGAGGAGCCCAGCCAGCCCACCAGAAATTACTTCGACGACATGGCCGCAGTTGCGGGCGGCGAAGCGCCTTTCCCAAGGAAGCCCGGGGACGGCGGGACGGCCCCTGCGGCCGCTTGGACGCTGCTCTCGCTCGCCTCCATTTTGCTGCTGTTGCTGTTCTCTTAGCCTAGCCTTGGGAGGAGAGGCTCTTGAGGGGGGCCTTGGCCGAGCTGAGAGGGAGGAAAGGCGTGTGGGTTTCTACTTGTCCCGCGTGAGGGTTTCTACTAGCTGGGCGAGGGTCTCTGAGAGCTTCCCCGGGTCTCTTCTCTCACAGGATGGCAGAATATCTCTCGAGGAACATGGTACCTTAGGAAGAGGAATCCCCCAAAACAGGCCAGTATCCTTGAGCATCTTGCCTGGGCTTCCTAGTTTCCTTGGTGGAGAGAAGCTGGAAATTGGAAGACCTCCTAGTTGGCCAGTCCCCTTGGCCGGGATTTGGTTTCCTGTGTGCTCCTAGCTGTGTAAAGAATTTTCCTCTCACAACAGGCATTTTCTCTCCTCGCTTCTCTCTTAAAAATGATGCCTGAACGGGATGCTTCTGTTGTATTAAATTCTCTTTTTAATTTAAAGAAAGGGAGTCTAGTACAATTAAAAAGCTGTGGAGTTTGTTACTGGAGCCTTCCTTTATTGACACTTTTATTTTAGGAGGGTTTCCAGTTGATGTTCAAAATGAATATGCTTTGGAATTCACCTGTAGGTTTTACATATATTGCACATTAGTTATTTTACCAGATCGTAAGAAATGTCTTGACTATGCATGTCAGGAGTGTAGATTGTGCAGTGTTTATTTTGCCGTGTGCACAGACATCACCACTTGCAGCTGCCTGATTACATACAGCTGAACTTTTTCTAAATCCTGTATGCATTCAGCTAGGAAATATACAGTATGCATGACATTCCTGTACATGTGCACTATGCAAACTTGCCATTTGGCAAATGATTTTAAGAACACTAAACAGATTGTCTCATGGTTACAGTCAACTTGAAAACAATAAATGTACCAATGACAATTTTTTTTCCAAGCTGTCCTCAATGAAGTTGGGAAGATTTCCCTGCAATGCTTCCAAAAGTGCTGCTTTGCATAACCATTCAACAAGTGACTCCTACCATCCAGTTAACATCCACAGAATTCATAATTATGCTTGACTGAAGATGCAGTTTTGATTCTTTTTAATTGGGTAGGTGTGCAGGTGTAGAGGGAAGAGGTTTCAGAGTTATTTCGAAGATTCATATATAATAAGTTTAGGACTTTTTTTGCAGAATGAAGTATAATACTGGCATGTATTGGTTATCTGTGATGATTGCACATACTTCAGTTTTACTTTCTTGATGCATAACTTTGGAAGCTTTAATTAAATTTCCTACATCCCTGTGATGATACACAAGTTCATTCTAGATGTCTGGGATGATATGTAAGTTCATTGTTTTTCCTACTGTAAAGGTTTCTTTTTCTGTTCAGGTTTTGCATCACTTAAAATTGCAATACATAAGTTCACCAGCAAACCTCTCTTGCCTCAGCCTAGGAGAAAAAAAATGCTGAACTGTTGGCTGTTGAACAATGCAACCTTTGTCTCTAAGAGCTCTGCACTGCCATCTTCAAAAAAACAAACAAACACTTTTTAAACTCAATATATAAAAATATCCTGAGAAGTTATATTGCCCCTAATCCTGTCATGGGGCTGACCTCTGGTAAATTTTATATAAAATGTATTTAAAACTGGTTTTGTTACCAGCTGTTGTTACTTGTACATAGAATTTTATAAATTGTATACTTTGGGAATAATTTATTTTTTAAGAAATTAAAAGTTTTAAATGTACCCCATCTGCAAAAAAATAATACATCTGTTATTCTTTTATTGCAAAGAGGCAGATATAGTTTTGTATGTTAAGGAATACAAACAACAATAATTCCCTAAATGAAACAATGTACAGAGCTTTTTCAAATAGGTCTGAATTTAAATTTTGTATTGTTTGAGGGATTTATGAACTTTGTAGAATTGTATACATGTTTCTCTGGACTTCCTTAAACATTGTATTTTTATAGAATGTGTGAAAAGGCCCTATGTTTAAATATCTATTGATTGTGTATTTTTATGTGTAAATTAGTAAAGAGAGATTTTTAAAGAAGAATTATGGTGCAGTTGTTTTTAAACCACTCCAAATAGGAACAGAGTGGAATATAAATGGAAATAGTTTGGTATAGATTTTTTCTTCAAATTACTTGCTATGAAATAAATTCATGGGATTCAGTGGTATTCCTCTGAGCAATTGGAGAACTTGACAACCTTAAGTTGCTAATTGCTTCCCTTCAAAAAACATTTCCTTTGAGCAAAGATAATAGATATAGATATGAATTATGTTACCATGGCAACAAGTTGGTGTATGATTGGAGACAGGTATTCCAGTTAAACATTTTGCATTTCCACAGAAACAGTGCTGTGTCCCAGATTTTTCACTGAAAATACAAAATTTTTGTTGATGGCAAACCCCATAGTCAAATATGTTAAATGTAACACATTTAAAATAATGATTGCAGAATTGGAGCCACTTTGCAAACCAGTTCATCTTCCTTTCATGCAGGAGAGAGCAGATATAATGAACTATGTGTGACCAACAATGACAAGCCTGTGTCTTACACTGGCCTTAGCAGTTGTTTTGCAGCCCTCTGAAGGCTGGTTTTCTGCCAGAGCTACTGATCTACACTCAAACACCCTTAGATAAATAATTACGCTCTTAAGCTGTCTCGAGTGCTGATACACTTGACCTTGTAAATAGAAATGTTTGCAGTAAGAATAAACTCAGCATTTGAAAATCTTTTAAACATTAACACAAAAGAGAGAGCTTGGTCCTCGGGGGATTGAGTTTGAACTGTGCCAAGCTAGGCACTTGCTTTAAAAAAAAGTTTATTTATCTTGTATCCCTGCTGTTTATTTAAAACTTCTTTTTCAATGCTGTGATTGGAAGACAAGTCAGAAGATTAAAAGCTGCAACAAATAAACCTTGACTGCTGAGGAAGAAAGATCAGCAAGAACTGTTATGCTTTCTTAGATAACATTTTTTGGTGTGTGAAAACCATCAGACCTAAGAGTTGTTAGAAGCAATTAACAAAATTGTAAATGTAGTATCTCCATCACAATGCACTACATTTTTAAAAGAATATTGCTGTTTTCATTAGTTCATTGAACCTGACATTAAAATAAAAAGTTCTACTTACATGTTCTGAGTTTCTAGTCTTTAGGATGAGCTTAAATTCTTAATTCAGACACAGGAAATGAGATATTTTAAAGTCAACTTTGATGTTTGATCCAAGGTAATAGTTACCCATTGCTTGTACCCTTAAGGAAGAAGCTTGGGCCATAGATTTTCCTCAAAGAGAAAAATACATTGGGGAACAGAATTTCCTGGTACAGAAACTAGAAATCCCTTGTTAGTCCTAATTTGAGAAATTCCTGTCAAAACTAAATGCCTAGATTTATATGGCATCTGGAATGAGGATTCTAAATATATTCTTTGCAATTTTTTAAAATAAAAACCAACCAGAGTTGAGCTCCATAGAGAAAAAAAATCCTAATTTATGTATTGAATGTCTTCACCCAACAATTCTCAGTATCAACCTGGTGTCTTCCAGATGTATTGGATGTCACTGTACAATTTTCAGTCTGCATGGCTGATTCTAATGGCTGAGACTTAGTAATTATGAAGTCTAGCACATCTGGAGCTCATCAAATGGATGAGATGATCATCCTATAGACATCGATATCTATCACAGTCAATTTCCTTGTTAGTTTTTTGAAACATAGATGATGCTTTATAATAGTGATAATAAATAAAAATAATAAAGGGAGGGGAGAATAATAAGGAAAAAAATCCTCCACTTTGCTACTTGAAGATTGGCTTCCATTTTTCTCAGCCCATTCAATTTCCATGAGTTAATTTCTAAGTGTTTTCTTGAGTAACTGTGATTCAACTGTACCCTATCCAGCAGGTAAGATTTGCCCAAAATAAGGTGTGCCTCAAAGAATACTTGAGAAACACAGCACTGACTTCTTTGATGTTTACAAGATTTCTGAAATATTTACAAGATTTGACCCACCCTGACAAAATGAGTGGGGGCAAAGAATGCTTACTCCCTCTCACTTTCTCTCTTAATACTTTCCCCTCCCCACTTCATGTAAAATAATCCACTGGATACCCTTGTGCCCCTTTTCTTCCCAGTTACCAGATTTGAATTCTCAGTGACAGTTTATTTGTCTTTAGAGGCACTTCAGTGACAAATGTTTAAGGGAGTGTGGGACAATGGTGGAGAATAAGAAGGCAGTTCATTGAACTGACAGTGACCATACAGTAAATAGAGGCAGATTCAAGCTTCACTGATCACCCAAGAGGACTGTGAGGCTTTTGTACACAAGTACAATGGATATAACATAAGGTCTCTGTTTATTTTTAACAATATATAAAAGTGTACGTGGGCAAGCATGGATCACCTGAAAATAAACGTGCAAACAAAATGGCTGAAAAGGAAAGCAAACCATCTTAACCAACTTATTTCTGAGTTGCAAGATTAATAAGAATAATTTATTAAACTTACATGCCTCCATTTCTCCATGATTCTTGGTAGCTAAAAATAATCAGAGACTTTACAGTAAAGCTTAAAAAATGGAGAAGATTATTCCTTTTAAAATCCCATACAATGTGGAATGAGAAACTAATATATTTCAACCCATCTTTATGCTATATGTAGATAATAGTATATAGGTAACTTGAAACTGGATTTGATGCTTCCCTAGAATTATGGTTTTTAAAATTCTGATTCCACTACATCCCATGTGAAACTGAGTATCCTAATACTTATGTTCTCTGAATGATAAGAAATATTACCCATTTTAGATGTAAATATGGTATATTTGCATAGTTGCATCTAGAAGTTTTCTACTGGAAATAATATGCAGTAGCTCTGACAAAAAATATGAGTATATTCATTTTAATACTATCATTAATTTTCTTCATTTCAAACAACATAAACTACTTTAATTGGGAATTTGGGATGAAATAAAGGCCTAAGTTTAAATGTATTCTGATGTTTAGCAATCTGATAACCAAACTGGAAAAATTTCAAAAGTGGGCTTTGGACAATTTCAAGAAGTCTTTTAGGATTTCGTGTGTGTGTGTGTGTGTTGAGTTGATTTAGTTGAGTTAGCACAACACTTTATTCAATTCAAGGGAATGCTGGATAGACAGGTCATTTCAATATGTCTGGTCCCTATAGGGGAATACAGGATCAGGTAAATCATAAAGAAGAAAATAGGACAAAATAATTCTCTGTACCACAGAAGAGAAGAAGCTAACATAAAATCTAACATGGGCTTAGAAGAAAAGATGAAACGGTTGCATATGTGAATGTAGGCCTACTGTATTTTACTTGAGGTATTGGATGGAGTAGACAGTTGAAAAGCCTCACACTGACAAAAGTGATGCAGTATTAGCATAAATACTTTCTAAGGCATCCATTTAATCAATTTCTCAAATAATGGAATGATCTACTACAAAATAGTGAACTGTATACACTATATTTTGGCACAAAGATGGTCATTCTCCCAGTAGTAACCAGGGACTCTAAATAAATGATTTCAACAACGTTTTATTAAAGGAGGACAAGAGCCCTCAAGCTGCATTAATGGGGGAGAAGTCGAGTGGCACTTTTGTTATGGAAATGTTAAGCACATAATAGTTCAGGCAAACAATGTGGAGCCACTTCATTCTTTCAGCCATGCTGACACCTCTTAAAGAGGAACTGCAGGGAAGGATGTGGGAAAGATTTGGTTTCTGGAGAACTTGCTTCAGCTAATATTTTTTTAGACTTACCTCCAAAAGACTTTACTAAGGGAATGGACAACCATGGAAGAGATACCATGTGACCAAATATAATATGTAACTGATCCTTTTATTTGCACTTCCTATGGGTCCAAAGGGACAGAGAACTGACTGAAAGATTAGAAAATCCATACACTTCGTAGATCTGCAGACCTGGTAGAGCAAGCCTATAAACAACCTGATTTACATGCTTGAAACTAATGAAAAGTCAAGTAGACATCAGCCCCAATAAGTGTAGATTTTAAAGGGAGCAGGAGGAGGAGAAAGAGGAGGAGGAGAAAGAAGAAGAAACTGCAAATTTTAAAAAAATAAAATATGCTGATTTTTCAGGGTTGCATCTTATTTGTCTTGATATTCTTGAGTGAAGAATATAAAATAATCATCATGCTAAAATGTAAGAAAAAGGTAAATAATAGAGGTAACATCAAGAAAAAATGAAAGGAAATCTCTTTGTTACACTGGATAATAAAACACTGTGAAACCCATTTTGATAAGCTATAATTATGATCATTAACGTAGATTACCTCAAAAGATTAGATCAATTTATTGAAGAGAAGGTTAGAATTGCTTTAATTATGATAGTAATAAACTACATTAGAAGCATAACTCTTGCTTATCCACTTTAGGGAACAACAGTAGGAAACAGATATTTTCCCTTATGCCCTAAGGGAAAATTCCTTTGTTGACTTCCCAAAGGCAGGAAAGTAATTTCTGTAGGGAACAGGAGCTTAGATAAGTTGCAATATATTGGAATGACACTGCTTGTATTCTTAAAGGAGTTTAATAAGAGAACAGCTTTATGGACATAACTTCAATTCAGTTGATCTAGTGATCATCTATGAAAATGCAGAAGAATTCAGAAGTATCACAATTCATAGAATATAGAATATCAGAGTTGGAAAGGATCTTGGAGGTCTTCTAGTCCAATGCCCAATAATTAATGTATTGTGATGTATTATAATTCACAATACAGATGTCATGTATCCTATTTCGATGAACAGACTGTGCAAGATTGTATCATGAGATATGGTTTCTTGAAAGAAGCCGCAATTGTTGGTGATATTATATCACCTACCTATGCAAAAATTTAGCAGATTCATATGATTCCATGTAACTAAGAAATGTAGTTTTGGATAGCAAGTCTGTGACATAATAAATCTGGGAAATATTATGTCACAAACTTAGCAATACTTGTCAAAATGATATGTTTCAACACAGAGCAGTAAGGTATTTTGAAGTAAAAAATAGAAAAGACTTCTGATTTTACAAGGTAATGGTTCCTTTCACACATATGTACTAATCATTTCCAGCTCTAGGGGATGTACGATCTTTTGATGTAAGCCAAGGGTCTTCCAACTTGGCAAGTTTAAGACTTATGGACATCAACTCCCATAATTCCTGAGCTAACAGGACTGAAGGAGGAATTCTGGGAGTTGACATCCACATGTCTTAAAGTTGTCAAGTTTGAAGACCCCTGATGTAAGCTAAGATAGACATTTATAATGACTTTCCCTTTACACAAAAGTTATCTGAGAGTCCACTGTTTTTTCTTTCTTGGGATCCTGACTATTGAAATTCCAGGATTTTTGATGCAGGACATCTGTACAGAGTTAATGGTTCCATACCTATTTTTTTAAAGATGGAATGCTTTGATATTTTTAGAATTATTCACTAAAGAATTATAATACATTCCAATCTAAAAGAAATAAATTGTTGAGGGGGTGGGGTCATTTAAAATGCAATATAGCTGAACGTTTCCTTTGGGAGACATTGATATTCTGAGTTAAGTTTTCTCAACTTTTGGTAAAAGCCATGCAAAATACTAAGAATATGTGCAGCTAAGATGAGAGAAACACCTCACCTTAGCTGTACATATTTTCTGGAAATCCAAATATGTTGCTATCGTAGATATCCCTTGTGATCTCTATACAAGAAGCCATAACAGCATCTTGTTGTGATTTCGTTATTTCGTTATACACCTTTGTAGAAATATCTTTCTGAGCAATGCACTAAGCAGATGGAGCTCTGATTGTAGTTTTTCAAGATTCATAGTTTGTTTCAGATCACAGGAAAATGAAAGTACTTTCAACTGAGTACTTGAAATTTGTTATACTAGAGAGATCAAAATGAATATTAGAAAAGTATGAAGAGATGTAGCTGGTAACATCTTCAGGATTAATTTTAAGCATTTTCATAACTGAAGGAAAGTTGTTTATATGCGTGTGAGAAAAATATAAATGTGCATATGTGCAGGGGCAGGTTTCAAATTTTTAACAACCGGTTCTGTGGGCATGGCTTAGGTGGTGGGCGTGGCTTGGTGGTCATGTGACTGGGTGGACATAGCTTGGTGGTCATGTTATTGGCTGGGTGTGGCCAACTCAATACCACTCACATTGAGGCACGCATCTCCATACCTGGCCTCTCATGACTGTGGGGATGCTGCAACAGTCGTAAGTGTGAAAAATGGTCATAAGTCACTTTTTTCAGTGCCATTGTAACTTTGAATGGTCACTCCACACAAGCAAAGTACCAGCAAAGGAGGGGGAAAAAATTCCTGAGACATTCCTTAGACAGGAAGTGTGGTCCTGCCAAGAATGTAATAAGGATTAACGGAGAGACAGTTTCTGTAAGCAACACCAGAATGTTTCCTTCCTGCCTTCCTTACAGGATTAGGCCAGTAATTTCTTCTAACAACCGGTTCTCCGAACTGCTTAGAATGTTAACAACCGGTTCTAGTGAATAGGTGCGAACTGGTAGAATCTCACCCCTGTATATGTGTATGTGTGTATGGGGAGGCAATTGTTATATGTGTATTGCCATTTATATTTATAGGTCTTTTTTTAAACTAGAGTTACATTTCATTGTTAAGTCTTCATCACTCTCTTTTAGTTCATGTCCCATTTCTTAGGGAATTTTGCAAATAGTCCTCAACTTATGACTGTAATTGGCCCAGAATTACAATTGTAAATCATTGCAGTCCTTAGGTGGCCAGACCCAATTTGGCTTTTTTTTTCTTTTGCAGTTGTTAAGCAAACATAACAGCCATTAAATGAATGCAGCCATTGTTTAGCAATTTCATTGTACCAATTAGGTGGAGGGTTTGCCAGAAACAAAAAGTACATATCGACTATCAGCAAAAAAAACCCATTGAAAATCATGGTCACAAGATCACAGGATGCTGCAAATGGCTGTAAAGGTAGGCTGGTTGCCAAGGGCTTCCCATGATTATGGGAAGGAGTGTATTCATAATTTTGAAATGTGTCATAAATAGCTTTTGGGGGGAGGGATCCATTTGTAACTTGAATGGTTGTTAAGTTACATCATCATAAGTCATCTACTTATAATGACCACCCTATCTCACTAAGATCCAAACAGAAATAAAATTGCACACGAAGCAGTCATTTGAATACATTGTTTGAATGAATACATTTTATTTATTGTTTGGATTTCTTAATGTCATAAAGAAGAGGAGTCAATCTTTTGGGGGCAGAGATGTGACGGCTGCAGTAGAAAGCTAGGAGGCAAAGTAGGTAGGGTCAACTCTGCCTTGCTGTTTCCCCCCCCTTTGGATTGCTTCTATGGTTTAGCTAGGTTAAATCTATCAAAAGACCTTATGACATCATGCACATCACTATGTTATTGTTTGAATGTTATAATATAATTTGTATTCATGACTGTCACAATGACAGGATGTGGCTGACCTAAACGATATTTTTACCTCATTTGCATGATGTCATCATGACATATGCAATTTTATTTGACTCTCTGTGGTATCTCATGTTTATAACACAGATTTTGTTTATTCTGTTTTTTTCTCACTTGAAAGGGAATTATGAGAAAACATGGCAGTAAACTTCAAACAGGAGGAGACAGGAAATGAACACAGATCAGATCATGTCATTTGATAAATCCATGGAAGAGACATATTTAAAACTCCTTACAAAGTCATCACTGACTCATTCAAAGAGAGGAAATGAGAGAAGTTATAGAAAAAGCAACAAAAATGATCATGTAGCCTGAATATTCCGTCTCTCAAAGTAAAAGCTGAAGAGGTTTTGTTAAGATAGTTTTTTATCTTGCCTTTATTATTTTTATAAATAACTCGAGACAACAAATATACCTAAATTCCTTCCTCCTCCTATTTTCCCAACAACAACAACCCCATGAGGCAAATTGGGGTGAGAGAAAGTGACAGGCCCAAAGATACCTAATGCTGAACTAGAACTCATAGTTGCATGCTTTCTAGTCTGTTTCCTTAATCACTAAACCAAACTGGCTCTCCTATTACCTTTTGGGCACCTCAACCTTTTGGGCACCAGGGGCTGGTTCTGTGGAGAGCGGATTTTCTGTGGACTGGAGAGGGTGTAGTTTGATGTAATGCCTGTATCTCATGGATGGAGCTTTGCTTATTTGTACAGCCCAGCTGCTGGTATGCTACAGACCAGTGCTTGTTGCCATATCCTACTAGACCAAATATTTAGACTTATGACTATCCTTTGAAAACATGTTAACTGGGATAGCATAGAATTTTCCAGAAACAACTCATATTTTGCACAAAACACCTCACCTTCTTGTTTGTGATCCCTTTGTATAACATTAGAATAGAATGCTTTTCTGGTGAAATTGGCTGTTGGTACATTCAGTTATAGATACAAAAAATGGTTCCATGCAAGTCATAACTGACATGCAAACCACTGCCAGAGTTATGCGTGAAGTTCTCCAATTTCTGGAACAGCTATTAAAAACTAATTTGATTTATAAATAATAAAACAATCAACAGTTATGGGTTGTGTTAACTAAATGGAACAGTCATACCCACTGAAGAATACTTGGCTAAAATGATGGTAGATGATTAGCAAAATAAGATTTAGTTCAACTTCTGAAAAAAAAAATGATGAGGAGCGAAAATTATGGATTGATCATTTATACAAGTTATCATATTGGAAACCAAACCATAATAATATAAAATCTTTATTTTTGAATATTGCAATCCCAAATATAATAAAAATTATTAATATGATTCACTTATCATATATTCAGATTCATGAATATGTTTATTCCTTGGGTTTCTTTGTTTCAGGTTAAAATTCTCTGAAAAGGAATAGATGTCCTCAATCACCAGATCTGTAAATGTCCTAGAAAGCTATAAGTAGATCAGTGAAGAATTCTGGAAATTGAAATCAAACACATCTGGAAGGTACCAGTTTGAAGAATGGAGTAGATTATTCCACATCTGGAAGCAATGATCACACATATTTATTATGGCCTTTTTGGTTCTTAAACTATGAAAAATACATGATTATTTCTGTAAAGTTTAGCCCAACAGTTCACAACTTAGTTGACACTTCTCATTTGGGTTGGCAAGATAACAAAGAGAGGAGTGAAAGTGTCATGAAGCCAAAGCAGAAAGAAAGAAAACTGAGAAAGGATGCTAGTAAATTAAAATACAAACAACTTGCCTTGGGAAATAAGACATAGCTAACATAACAGCTGAGAATAAAATTATTTTACATTGTAGGGAAAATACAACAGAATTTTTTTTCAAAACATTAACGCCAAACATGTAAAATACCTAATTTTAAAATTGAGTTTTAAACTTCTAATTGCAACTATTTCTTTTCACTAGATGTATTAACAATAGTCATTTTTTTATTGTGTCACTATCACTGTTGCAAATTACTTTGGGGTTCTCCACTGTAAAAATATTTTGCAAATCCTTGTACAGTTGGAAAGATTATGCACTGACAATAAAAAAACAACAACCCTTAATAGCCATTCTAGCATTTGGTCCTGTAATAAAGAAAGCTATGAAGAAAACGGCATAAAAATAATTTTGCTTAATTAGCATGACTTGTGTGAAAGACAAGCGTGGAGCATACCTAATAATTTGATTCACCTCAAAACTTTCTAATCTCTGGTTTGTTTCAGTTATCAGATTTAGTTGGGGGAATCAAGGCCTGAAAGTCAGTTTCAAAAACATACTGTGACTTTAAGATCATGCAACATGTCTCTTAATAATTATATTATTCCTCTAGTATTGTTAAGAATAATGAAGGAATGGAACTGTTGGCCCCCAAGCTGAAGTTCTCCTGAAATGTTTTCAATTAACTCTTGGCACCAGCAGGAAAGCACCAAACTTTTCCCATGCTGAAATATGGAAAATCTGCAGGCTACTTCTCAGCAGGGATGGAATTTCATTAAAACAAGCACATCATAATTCAGTGACTTCTGCACCCTCTTTAAATCTTTCCATTGATAAGGAGGACAACGTGATTTTTTATGGATTTGCAAAGAGAAATGATTTCATAAGAATCTTTTCAGAGCATTTCTTTTGCCCCGAGCCATTTCAGAGATCCTCTGCTTGCAAATATAAAAATAAGAAGACGTTAGAGAGGCAGAACTGAGACTATTAGATAAAAAGCAGAGCCAAAGAGTTTCTCTCTGCCACAATTTCTTACTGAAGCTTTCTAGCCACTCATTCAACAGTAATTTCCTGGGGTCTTTTAAGAGCTGAAAGTCGGCTGCTTGCAAACCACATCTTTGCATGACTGATTTGGAAAGTGCATACAGATTTGGAAAAGACAAACGACATCTTTAAGGTAACAAAACATCCATCCGTGACTGTTCAGGGACCAGATGTGGCACACAAACTGACTATTTATAAAGAATGAGGAGACACCCCCCTCTCCTAAAAAGAGAGTGTTTTTTTAAGGGAGGGGTGATGCTGCACTTCATTGTGTATGGAAAGTCTTTGTTGCAGCAGCCTCTTCTTTTGCAATCTGCAGATCCATCCTTCTTTCAGTTTCAGAGTTGATCGGAGCTCCTTCCACCTTCTTCGTTGTAACAAAAATCTTCTTTAATATTGCAGCTGTTTGTGACTTGGAACTTTCTTGAGGCAAAAGATGCTTTATGCCATTATCTCATTCACAGCACCCCAATGAGATAGATTGCTAATTATGCTCCCATTTTATAGATAGGAGCTGAAGCTGAACGGTGTTGACTCCAGGACCACCCAGTGAGTTGAGTTGAAGGATGGGGAACGTTGGGGAGGGCGGGGGGATTTAAAATGCCTGAGACTCATTGCTCTACTGATTCCTTAGCATCTATTGAAAGAAAGAAAGAAAGAAAGAAAGAAAGAAAGAAAGAAAGAAAGAAAGAAAGAAAGAAAGAAAGAAAGAAAGAAAGAAAGAAAGAAAGAAAGAAAGGCTAAAGTATTCCTGTGACTACTATTGAGGAGGGTTGTTTTTTTCTATAGAGAAACAGACTTCCTCAGTGTGCTGCAGCATCAGAAAAAATACAGGCATGCAAATACTAAAGAATTGGATCCCAACAGCAATGATCAGAGGAAGGCAATGTCATGGGAGATGGCAGAGGCAGAAAGCAAGAGATGGTTAGGGCATGTTTATGCCATAGATATATCGGTGTGTGTGTGTGTCCAATTTGGCAACTTTAAGACCTGTGGACTTCAACTTCCAGAATTCCCCAGCCAGCTGAGGAATTCTGGGACTTGAAGTCCACAGGTCTTAAAGTTACTAAGGAGATGAAGTCCACAGGTCTTAAAGTTGCCAAGATCGGACCCCTGGATTAGATGGTGCCTTCTTGGTTGCATCTCAAAGTCTCCAATCAGGCAGGAGTCTGAGGCGCCCATTGTGATATATTTCTTGAGCCACAGATTAAACATTTTTAAAAGCTTTAACATTTTCTTTGAGCTTATACAAACATGATGATGAGTATTTCTACTCTACATATGCAAGGCTCCAAGTTACCTTAATTGGGAGGGATTGGGAGCATATCAAAAATTGGAAACCACTTATGCCAGAGCATCAAAAATAATTTGAAACAATTGCTTTGAGAGAACTGAACCCAGGACGACTGACAGAAAGACAGTCCACCAATGGAAAGTGTCTGCAGTATCTTTCAAGGACAGAAGCTTATTCCCACCAAATGTTGCTGCTTTGGTAGCATTAAAATTAATCCACCAAAGTCCTTAAACCATAAATCTGTTTTTTAAAAATACATGAAAACCAAAGTCTCAGTCAAAAACTCTGATACATTACATTACATTGCATTAGCTGGATAAATCAGATTATATATTTATACAGTTATAATGAAGTGTAAGATGATGATTCAGGGTTACTTGAAAATACAAACAGCTCTCATAAATCTGATCCTGATTCGCACCAAGCACTGCCGTGAAATTGGCTTCAAATCCTGAATCATGCAAATTTAGTAATCTGGTCACAGATTGCTATGAACATGATATTGTATTTTAAATATTCTATTATTCACCAAAACATTTAATCATGAAATCTTGAAGGTACCTTCTTTATAAGAATAGTAGGGTGCCTATCACAGGAGAAAACTCAAGTATATTGGACAAATATTAGAAACCTCTGGAAAGAAATCACTCCCATCTATTGCTCTGAAAGTAATAATTAATTATGACTGGAATACATGAGATTTAGTCAATATTAGTCAATTTCTAATGGAATTTGCTTAGAACACTTAATTTCATCCATTCCTTCAATGCTATGATTTTCTACTTTTTATCTACCTCAGATCTTTGCAATAAAATTTATCCTAATTTTTGCTGCTGCAAATTCCTGGTGAAGGTCAAGTCCAGGAGGCAGCTAAGTTAGCTTACTCTAACCTATGTCCAGAAGTGCAATTATATCCAACTTCTTCAACGACAGTGCTGATTAAGAATTCTGGAGTTGTACTTCTAGTATATATACTGTACCAGATTGTGGAAAGCTTGAGTTATATATTTTTGGATTCTAGATGGATGGAACAGAAAGTTAATGGACTGGAGTACTATCAACTCAAAACTTGGCTTCTTCTGTTTCTTGTCTTTGACAGTCTTTACACATGTGTCCTTAACAATTTCTTTGATTATTTTCTAACATTTCACTGATTTCCCATCAGTGAAGTTCAGGATTTCAGAATAATTCTTGATGCTCTCTTTGAAATTGTGGTTATATGGGCTAAAGATATATATCTCATGCCTTTATGGTTGTCCTTAATGATTGTATTTGCCAGGACCAGACAGGAAGTTTTGAATAAACCAAGAATAAACTTAGAAAACTAATAGAAAGACAGAGGGTTGTTGTTTTGTCACTGCATGGATGACGATTCACAGATTGCATTTTTATCAGAATAAGTTTCCTTGGAACTGCAACAATATGTGTAACTGGAAGACCCTGATGGTTTCAGATAATACGACCTACAGTTTTTCTCAATTAATATACAACACTAGTTTGAGAAGATGTGAAATCTGACATAAGGAATTACACACAGTGTTTGGAATGGAGAACTGATTTTTAAAACTTAAATTGCCACACACACACATACACACCATGTCATGGAACCGCACAACTTGCACACCTGTTTGTGGGAACCCTGCTTTTTAGCATCAGTTGTAATACTAATTAATTATGTTAAATATGTTCAATTTATTTCAAAGTAAAAAAAATAG
Organism: Pseudonaja textilis; assembly: GCF_049901715.1. Classification (NCBI taxonomy): domain Eukaryota; kingdom Metazoa; phylum Chordata; class Lepidosauria; order Squamata; family Elapidae; genus Pseudonaja; species Pseudonaja textilis. The sequence continues at coordinate 198,015,564 of NC_141991.1, read as the reverse complement.
TATGGCACATATCAGAGAGTTTAATAATTAAGAAAGCAGTATCTATTATATTTCCATTTATTTCTAATCCAGCATCAATATTGATTTTGAAATTTGTTATTTAAAAATAATATTTGCTTCACTCATTTTACTCTTCATATCCTCTAAGCAGAACTGGAAAATTTCCTGAGAAACTAGGAGAATAATTTAAAAAACACCTCTGATTAGTTTACATGAATATTTTCAAATATTCTGCGCTTCACCATCAAATTGATTGGCATTAAGCGTAATCAATCTTTTTTGATATATTTATGTTTGCTGTCACTTTCCTACTCCGGGCCTTCAACACAAGACTTGGAAGTTAGGAAATTCTGAATCAAATTGTTTTTCCATCAGACTTGCCACTTTGATTTCATCACATCAAACCCTTATTGAGATCAAACCTTTGAAATAAGAAAAGATTTTTAATCCAGTTATACCAGATGGAGTCTAAATCTATAGGCCATGAGAGCTAGGGGATTAGGATTTCTCAGACCTTCGCACAAGTTTTCTCTCTCTCTCTCTCTCTCTCTCTCTCACACACACACACACACACATACACACACACACACACACACACACACACACGGAAGGAGGGAGGGAGGGAGGAAGAGAGAGAGAGACGTGAGTGTGTTCACAGAAATACATACAAGGTTCATGTTCTTTGACAAATTGATCCATGTAATGTAAAGATTTAATCTTGCATCATCCACAGAAAAGTTTCAGATGTTTCATCACTCAGTCTTTTTAAATCCACACTAGATTTTAATTAATGGTGAGTTTAAAAGGAGCTAATTTCTTGCACTTATCGGATTGAAGAGTTTAAAAACTGTGGTGCCTATAAAAATTATGTATCATAAAACCAATATTGGAAAAAAAATACCCTTTTAATAATCAGTAACAAAGTATTTGCTTATAATATTTGGGATGCTCATGGGTGGACTTTTGATCACAGAGAGACCGGGGAGAGAGGGAGAGAGAGAAATTGAGAGAGAAGGTAAATATGTCTACTAAGTGGTTGGTGTTTTGCTCTGTGACCCATGAAATGGGATCAAGAAATTAGTTCAAGAGCAGAAAGGCAAGTATGAGAAATAAAAGCATCAGAGAGAAAACATAAAGCTATGTTTAGTTTACAACAACTGCAGCTGGCTGGCGTCCAACACATTCCCCCGAAATGTGGTTCTTAAGAGAAGGAAGCTTGTATCTATAAACCAGGGTTTTTATTTTATTTGAAAACTAACCTTTAGTCTTCAGGTCTGCAGAGAACATGGGCTCTCCGTTTTTGCCATTTATATCCTGTAAGTGGTACAGTAGTTTTAATAAAAGGCAGCAATGAGTACAATAATTTCTGGAACAGTGTAAAAAAAACCAACCAGTATAGAATGGGAGAAAAGCTTGTTCTTGCTTTCTAACAAGTCCTCCAGGTTTAAAGTTGCCAAGGTTGGAGACCCCTGCCCTAGAATGAGGGGAGAGCCCAGTTTTACTGGATTTCTGATGACATTATGAATGCATCCATGTCATTTCTTGGCAATAATATGAAAATGGCTTATCATTGCTGGTTCTGGAACATTTTTTCAACATCCCATTGTAGCATATACAGGTAGTCCTTGACTTAACGACCACAACTGAATCCAAAATTTATCTTCCTAAGTGACAGTTGTTAAGTGCATTCTTCTCCATTTTACAACCTTTCTTGCCAGAGCTGTTAAGTGAATCTGGCTTCCCCATTGACCTTCCAGTCAGAAGGTTGCAAAAGGAGATCACAGGACCCCAGGACACCGTCATAAATATGAATCAGTTGCCAAACATCTGAATTTTGATCACATGACTATGGGGATGCTGCAATGGTCATAAGTACGAAAATCAGTCTTAAGTCACTTTTTTAAGTATCATTATAACTTTGAATGATCACTAAATGGACTGCTGTAAGCCAAGGACTACATATATTCCTTTGGTTTTCTAGTAGGTCTACATCCAAACAGTTATCCAGGTTCAAACCTGCCATCTTTCAGGAATCAGCCAATATATAAACCAACATTTTATTCTGGATTTCACATATACATACACATACACACCACCAAATGTAATTAAAACCAGTGATGGAATTCACCCAGTTTGCACCAGTTCGAAGGAACCACTTGTTAACTTTCTGAGCAGTTTGGTGAACTGGTTGTTGGAAGAAATCATTAGGGCAGAGAACTGGTTGTAAAATTATTTGAATCCCACCACTGATGAAAACCCCAGTATCAATAAGAGTTAGTTGACAATATTATCCTCCTACTCTGTTGTTTACTTGTGCATTCTTTGAAAGATTTTGTTTTTAATTTTTATGAGGTTGAATGATCTCCCAGTGTAAGATTCATCTGTAAAAATTGCTTATGAAACTCTGACACCTGTCTTTTCAAAGATAAGCAGGAAAGAAAACTAAAAACTTCCAAACCCTCTAACTCAAAGAAGAATTAACCACTACCACAATTCACTCAAACAACACCCTCAGGCCTCTTTGACAAGCCTGATCTAAAAACCAGGTTCTAAAAATCAGGTTATTGAATTCACAGTCCTAAAGTTTCTGCCCAATTCCAACTTCTCAGGTTCAATAGGTTCAACCCATTCCTGGATTATAGTACAAGACCCCTATCGAGGTCAGCATCCAATTGGAAACAAATCTGAGTGACTTTATATGACAGATGCCGTAAAAAATTCCTCTCCACTCCTTGTGTCACCCAAAAGCAGGGCTGAAGGGTGGCAATCTGCAGATATAATAAGAGCCACAGTGGCACAGTGGTTAGAATGCAGTACTGCATGTTACTTCTGCTGACTGACAGTAATTTGGCAGTCTGAATCTCATCAGGCTCAAGGTTGATTCAGCCTTCCATCCTTCTGAGGTGGGTAAAATGAGGACCCAGATTGTTGGGGGCAATATGGTGACTCTGTAAACCACTTAGCACTGTGGTGCTGTATATAAGTCTAAGTGCTATTGCTATAATAAGAGTATAAGTACTGGTGCTTTGGTACTCTTGCTGCCACACAAGATTTTGCAGGCATCATCTGAAACGTTTGAACACAAGCATAGAAAAATGTGCTTTAGAAATGGGCAGGAAAATGCAGCTTGGGAGATCATTTTGGGAGATTGATAAAGGTTTCAGGGCAGAGATGGTATTCAGCAGGTTCTGACCAGTTCTGGAGAACCGGTAGCGGAAATTTTGAGTAGTTTGAAGAACTGGTAAATACCACCTCTGACTGGAGATTTTACAGAATCCTTCCCCTGCCACGCCCACCAAGCCACACCCACAGAACCGGTAGTAAAAAAAATTGAATCCCACCACTGGTTCAGGGCTTCCAGAAGTGGTTGTCTGTCTATTCTGATCATACCAGGCAGATAAGCCCCTAGACATCATCCTGACTGGATGCCACAGGATGTCAACTTCAGTATACTCTACAGATTTGACAGAACAGTACAAATCTTGATGGGAAAGATGGTCCTGTAGATACTTGAATGCAAAGCCAGTTTGTGCTTTAAAGGTAATAATCAACACTCTGAGTATTCTCTGAACTCAATTGTTTTCTTGCAGATGTTTCATTACTGATGATGTTACATAGTTTGATAATGAAACATCTGCAAGAAAACAACAGAGTTCAGAGAGTACTAAGGACACATAATTTCAACCCTGAGCTGCAAATATTCTTCTCTATCAATATCAACACTTTGAATTGGACACAGAGGCATATATGCAATGCTCTAGCACAGGTGCCCTAAGTTAGCAGATAGACCACTTCATTTTCCATCATTGACGCTCTTCAGAAGCATTCATGTAGAGTAGGAGTGTCCAGCCTGCAAGCTGGATGCACCATGCACAGGCTACACCCACCCCCGACTCCACAAATGGGGAAAATGTTGCAAAAGTCACATGACAGCAACATGACACCATGAGTTTGACACTCATGATGCAGAGTGTGTCCCAATAGCTTTTCTGCAAAGTAAATGGGACATGAGTAACTGTTGCCAGAGTCTTCCAGTTCAAAAAGGCTTGCACCCCAACTGAAATGGACAAAGCAACCTTAACTACAAGCTCCACTATGGGTCCAGAAGGTCCCTAAACTGTACCCAGATGTACACACATATCACACACAAATAATGATCATTAATTTGTTACATTTTAAGATGTATATTTAAAACTCCAGAAGTGTGCATCTGGGTTAGTCCAAGATGTCTGAAATATAAAATGAAGGACAAGGAGATGCCCCAATTTCCTTTACAATTGTCAATTAAACTGCCAATGGAGTTTTATGGAACATCTGTGATAGGATAGAAAAGTTCTAGGTGCAGTGGGCTGTTTTCAAGAACAGGTAGCAGGTCTTACACAGCATTACTCTCTGGTGTCTCACTGCTATTTTCTCTTTCCAACACCTGTTTCCTAATGCAATTGCTTCCCACTTCCTATTAGCAAAGCCTGACTTCTCCTAATCTACTAAAATGATGGATAGAAAAAGGCCCAATATTGTTTTCTCTGCTATGGAAATGCCTGCACAGGTCAGTCAGAATTAAGAGAGCCTGTTTCTCTAGTTTTCTGCCATTGGCATAAAAACAGAAATGCGCAAAAGCGAGACCACCAGAAAGCTTTATTAGGAGACAATAAAGAACATGCTGGAAGAGCAGGGAAGCCTAAGTTCTAGTTCTCCATTAGGTACGGAAACTTTCAGCTAATCATCCTCTCTAAGCCCTGAAGTAGGAAATCAAAGAACATCTCTATAAATCTAATAACCTATTGTGGACCAATCTGAATTGTTATGATTCATAACCACCTTCAGTGAAGAGGCATCCACATTAATTGCAGTTAATTAATTTAAGCTAACACACACACCACAGAGAGAGACAGAGGGAGAGAGACAGACAGAGAGAGATTGTGTGTATGTACCAACTATGAATATACTAAAAAAATGGAGCTTCACAACAATTGGCAAATTGTTCTGCTCTCTGTATAAAGTGCATTCCCTGGTCCTACCCTGTGAAATTCTACTCCAAAGAAACTTCAGTTGATTCCAATGCATCTTACTATAAGAAACTGTTCTTAAGATTGAACCTTAAATGTTGATATGCTTTATGAATTCCTGTGTGATCCGGAAGTGAACTCTCCAACCTGCCCCAGGCTCCATGGGAAGATTAGGAATGTGTGCACTTAACACTTTACACCAGGGTTTTACTAAGAAGCTGCTCATTTCCATAAACTTGGACATTTGGTTTCACTCCTAGCAGGCTGGTGCGATTATGCTGAGCAGCTAAAGGTGAATAAGCTAAAACAGCTAGCAAATGAGAAACGGGGGAGAAATTGGATGGGATGGGGGGGTCAGAGAGAGGAAGAAGAGTATTTTGGAGGGGGGTTGGTTTGGTCTGGGTCTTGCTGAGAGCCAAAGAACAAAAGCTCCCCATTTGGATGATTCTTCACTCAGGCCCCATCGGCTCCATTTACTAATCCTCAATAGCTGAAGCTTGACAGCAGTCAGGCAGTCATGGCTCCCTCCGGTCTTCTGAACTTCTGCTTCGATGTGCACTTTTCAGTAGAAAAAGGAGTGGAAAAAGGGGAAGGGAGAGAGAAAGAAAGAAAAGAGAGGGAGAGGAGAGGGGGAAGGGAGGGAAAGAGAAGAGGGGCATAACTTAATGCTGACACGGGGCATAACTTAATTTTCACGGTGCCGGGACAGCTGTATCGTGTAATCTGCCATGGCATGCCATTAAAACTTCAATGCCTTTACTGACCCAGAAGGGAAACTCAGACCGTGCAGACTCTTTTGAAAAGAAGTAGTGATCTTTCACGATTTATGAGCTTGTCTTAAAGAAACAGACTCCACTCACTTTATATTAATCACCCCTTTTTCGGCTGATATTGGAATCTAGGGTCTCTTAACTGAAGAGTGTGGAGACCCGATATCTGGAAAATATTTGTCCTTTCATTGTTATGGTTGTTGTCACGAGGATGGTTGTTTGGCTTCGGTTTGATTTTTATTTATTTATTTCTGCCGGCCACAGATATTGTACCAAGTGCAAAATCCAATTACCCTGAGCCCAGTTTGAATAGTTGGAGCAAGGGAAAGCAAGGAAGAGCTGGACATTTCTGTACACTGGATATTCTGAAAAATGGAGCAAGCTCTTGAGAAATACAAGGAATTAGTACCTGAAGTATTTGTAACCATAGTGTTGCTTGTCTGATGCAAGAATTCCTAGCCATACATCTTTTGCTGCTTTGTTCCATTATAAAGATATACACATTGATAAAATAGGAACAATCAGAAGGAATAGTTTTAAATAACAGCAAAGGAAGTAAAATTTATCCAGTAGGGGAAAGTCTCTCCAAAAAAATCAAAACAGAGCATCCTTCCCCAGGTCTGGGTATTCCAGGAGCCTCTGTAGCACAGTGGTTAGAGTGCAGTATTGCAAGCTACTACTGCAGCCAGCTGCCTACAATTTGGCAGTTCAAATCCCACCAGGCTCAAGGTTGACTCAGCTTACCATCCTTCCGAGGTAGGTAAAATGAGGACCCAGATTGTTGGGGGCAATATGCTGACTCTGTAAACCACTTAGAGAGGGCTGTAAAGCATTATAAAGTAGTATATAAGTCTAAGTGCTATTGCTATTCCCAATTTAGGAACAAGAATTATGCACCTGGAAAGCACTAGGGAGGTGAAGGTTGCTGGCTGGGGAATTCTGAGAGTTGAAGTCCGCAGGTTCTAAAGTTGTCAAATTTGGAGAGGCCTAAACTAGACAATTGTTTTATTGGGATTAACTAAATGTAACAAGCAATAAGAAAACATTTCAGTTTTTCAGGACTCTGGGAGAGAGTGTGTGACAGAGAGGGAGAAGGAGTGGGAGAAGGGGAGGGACGGAATGAGGGAGGGAGGAGAGAGGTGGGGGAAGATTTCCAGAGATGTGATTTTAGATCTGCTTGGGAAATGTGTTGGGCCACTGCCAATCATTCAACCCCAATACTGGGGAACCTTCCATAATGCCAGGTCCCAGCTTTCTCCTGCTGCAAAACTGAGACTTGGCACAATGGAAAATACCCAATGATGCAATCCCTTGATCACAATTTGTCCATCAGGAGTTAGATTCAGAGGTGCATTCTCTTAAGGAAGTTTGGAAGAAAATCATCTGGACCAAAACCAAATAATTTTAAGAATTCAGATTGCTAACAGCTAAAATCAGAAAGGTAATCTATTGTATCTATTATATATTTTTCCTTATCCTAATTTTAAAAACTGATTGGATATAGCAGGGACAATGAATGTGAATCTATTTCCAGAGGGGTGAGGAGGAGAGGATGCCAGAATGAGTAAGAAAAAAGAGATAAAGAGGGAGTCAACATGAGAAAAGCTGGGGGGTTGCATCACCCAATGGGGCATCACCCAAGAGCCCTGAAGGTGCAGTGATTAGAATGCAGTATTGCAGGCTACTTCTGCTGACTGCCAGCTGCCTGAAATTTGGCAAATTCAAATCTTACCGGGCTCAAGGTGGACTTAGCCTTCCATCCTTCCAAGGTCAGTAAAATGAGGATCCAGATTGTTGGGGCAATATACTGATTCTGTAAACCACTTAGAGAGGACTGTATAGCACTGTGAAGTGGTACATAAGTCTAAGTACTAATGTTATTTGTTCTGCCCTTTAATTATCGACAGAATGTATAAAGGCAGACAGATAACTCTACAAACCATCTATACAAAGTTTATTTTTGGTCCATCAGGTATCCTCATATATAACTCACAGTTACTTCGAGATTCATCTCAATGTCCAAATGTTTGCATAGCTGAATTCATAGTGTAAAAGGATAGTGCTCTTTTCATTCCCATAATGATGGATCAAGGTGGTAAGGTACCAGCACGCTGCTGGGTTCCAGGCAAGAGTGAAGGAACCTCCCCCAACCCACCAAGGGTCAATTCAGTGACCAATCAGGATTGCAGATGTGACCACATGACATGGACTACATTTCCCAGGATGCCTTAGCTACATTTACCATGATGCATTCCCTTAAGGGGATAGCTACCAATTCCTAACTAACTATAAACTGTCTGGACAGCACATTATTGCTATTTTTGATTCAGATTAGCTTAATATTGATTAACCTGCTACCACCACTAATAATATGAGGCTTATATTACAGATTTTTCCCAAGAAAATGTGGTCCCTCAGCTGAGAGAGTAACTCTACACAATGGACAACTTTACATAATAAAAATGTTACACAACTTTACAATAATAACATCAGAGTAACAGAGTTGGAAGGAACCTTCAGGACTTAATCTAGTGCAACTCAAGCAGGAAATCCTATATCACTTCAGAGAAATGGTTGTCCAATCTCTTGTCAAAAACCTCTATTGGTGGAGCATCCACAACTTTTAGAGGCAAGTCGTTCCTAATGCATGCATACATAAACCCAAAATATGTTAATCTGCTACCTGATCATCTCAAAGACTCTTTTATATACATCATAATGCTATGACTGCAGGTGGCATAGCAGACGTGTTAGTTGAAAGGCAACATAATTTAGATTCGGTATCATGTGTCATTTATTATGGTTCAATTTATCATTGGTAAAAATAGTAAGATTTTAATTTTACAATTTTTCAGACTTTATGTCTCAATGTGAATTTTCTCTTGGTCATGGGGTCAGATTAATTTAAGCTAACCCACATGCTGCAAAAATATTGGGTTAATTTCAAAAAGCTGTGCTAATTTTGAAAGTTAAAAGAGACCACTTATAACCATTTCCAAGTCCTGGATTTGACTTTACTAAACTCAGCCTTGGATAAAGACTCAATTTTGGGGGGGTTGGGAGGTGGGGGGGGGGGGCGAGAGAATAGAAATCTCAAACTGTAGAAGGTATTTTAAGCTAATATAAGCATAGTGTTCACTTCTGGAAGTTATGGCTTTTCCCCCTCTTTCCCTTGAGTCATCTTGGATCTTAGATAGTTTTCAAAACTTCTTTTATCCCTAGGTGAATTTATGTGATCAAAGAGTCACAATTAGAGTAAAAGTGATTCTAAAGCCTTCTTGCAAATAGTTCCACATTTTTTTATTTTAACTACCGTTTGCTGATAAGTCAAACGTGATTCAGCCAAAACTTACTTATCTCAAGACTTTTGGATTCAGACCTTACATACAGTTTCTATCCATTTTTATTGCTTTTCAACATGCAATTCTTAGTTAATAAAAAACCATATTACATCTATTATGCTTAATGACTTTTATTGTGGTTGTGGTAAGAGGTGGTAAGAGATGGAAGCAAAAAAAAAAAAAAAGAAAGGAAAAATGTGGAAAGGTTGGAAGCTGAAAATATCTCACTATATTCTGGGATTAAATTAAAGAGTGATTACCCCAATTATTGTAATGTGTTTAGAAACATATTTTATTGAAGACTTTTCTATTAAATGGGCAGGACATAGTGGAAAAATTGTTGCTGTGAACATTAAAACCAACATAGCCCTAATATGTTTATTGACTTGAATTATACGTAACACTTTCTGTGGCTGCATCCGCAATGGGTGTAACATCATACATACCCATATCCAGACAAAGTATATTTTGGCATATAAAGTGAATGTGCAGAACCATAATACAATTAAAGAGATGCTTTAGTGGTTCTTTTTTTTAAAATACAGGAAATTGAAAACAGGACAAAATAAGGTCTGGGGTTTGCTTAATTCTACGAAACCAGCAATTAAGGAATAACTTTGCAATTAAAAAACAATTATTTCAGGTGATTTGGACCACAAAAGTATAAAAGCCAATGTTTTCACTGAAGATCTCCAAATATGAATGGCTAGGTCAAAGTTAAAGGGGTACATTAAAGTATATTACCCTACTTGTCAAAGGCTAATTAGAATAGAAAAATGGCCCACTTTTCATTTTCAAGCAGACAAGTTTTAACTTTAAAACATATTGAGAACACAGATAAGCTAATGAACTGATAAGTTTCTCAAATTTCAGATCTTTGGAGAGGCATAAAGTCATAGTGATGGAAGATTTTAATAGCTCTGCAGTCTCTCCGGAGACAAGCTCTGCCAAGCATGAGCCTTCCAGAAAATTCCTAACTTGTCTTCATGAACAGGGGCGTCTGCAGGGGAAATAAAAAGGCTGAAAAAAGGGGCTCAAGATGGCAGCTATAATAACATACATAATTAAAGTCCCCATCTCAGTCCACCATCTTGATCTTTTCACTCCTTTCTACTCCCCTAAAGCAGGGGTCTCCAACTTGGCAACTTGTGGACTTCAACTTTTGACTCATTTTAAAGTCCTTTTGTAACAATTTTTTTTCCAGAGATGCCTACAGGGCAACAGTCTCCAACTTTGGCAACTTGTAGGCTTCAACCCCCAGAAGTTGGCTGGCTGAGGAATTCTGGGAATTGAAATCTACAAGTTTTAAAGTTGCCAAAGTTGGAGAGCCCTGCCCTAGAGGCTCCTCTGAAAAAAAAATGAGAAAAGGAACCCTAAGATGAATAAAAAACAATATGGCAATTTTCAGATGTCAGTATGTCTTGACAAACTAACCTGATCTCATTTTTGAGAGCAAGGTCCCCCCTAATGGTTGTTAAGAATGCTGTAATACACCTTGATTTCAGCAAAGCATTTAATGAAACACTGCATGACATGCTGATTAGGAAGCCAGTTGACTGAATGGAGTGCTAATTAAGTTGATATATAATAGGTTCAGACACTGCATTCAATTAGTGTTTTTCAATTGTTGCTCTTGAAACTGGGGAGCATATTAAGTGGAGGATCATAAGGTTTGGTCTGAGCCTCCAACACTTCATTATTTTCATTGATGTTTTTGCAGAAAAGATGGTGAGAATGAGTATTACATTGGAAATGGATAAAAAAAATTGAGAGGGTTAGCTAATATTCCAGAAAGCAGGAAAAAAATATCAAAATGATATTGACAGATTGGTTAAATTGCTTTAAGAAATTGTATGAAATTTAACAATGACAAGGACAATCTTCTTAACTTAAGAAACAGAAATCAAATGCACAAATACAGTGTGGGTGTGAATCTACTGAACTTTTATGATTTTTTTAAAAGCCAACTAACATTCCCTGAAAAATAATGCGTTACTGTGCTATTTATGCATATAATCTGTGGAGCAAATACTGATTTCAAAAGTTTTGACAGTATAAGACAGCCCTAAAGCAAATATTATCAGTGATAACGATACCAAGGAAGTATAAATAGCTGAAATTTCAGCTCAACAGTTAAATATCAAATTACATGAAAGAATGCAAACATCTGTTCATTTAATGCTTCTTTTTGGAGTAAGCTGCTTTAGAGTAATCTATACTGTAGTAACCATTATTTCAGAAAATGAAGCACAGCTCTATCACTCCTCTACTTCAAATAACCTGTAATCCTACTAATACAAATAACAGAGGTTAAAAATAAATACAACTTCCTGATTAGAAACGGAAGTTCAAGTAATGATTTTCTAAATACACTTTTATACCATTGTAAATAATTAGTATACTGCGTCACATAATTCATCAGAGGACACCCCAATAAAAACGAGCCAATTCTATATAATAGAACATAGAAACTTCTTTTCATAGAAGTTGAAATTCGAAAAGCAGTACAGCGTTCATAAAACCCTGTTTTAATGTACTGCAGAAGGATCACTTTTGCAAGATATATTTTAATGAAAAGAAGTAAATCCAGAATGAATTGATTATTCTTGAATGCCTTGAAATTCTTTTGATAAATTTATACACTACTCATCTCACTATCTCAGTGACTTTGGGAAATTTACAGATAAAAGCTATACAATCATATAAAATGACACAGATAAAAAACAAAATTAAAAGAAGAGTTGAAAAGTTGATGGTAATGCCCTCAAGCTATCAAACACCCCTGAGACTGCATATCACTCATGCCATTCATCCCAACTCTATGGGATACCAAGGAGACTTACCCATTTGGATAATTCAATCCATTCAAGAATTCAAGGATTGAATTCATACTCTAACACAATGTAATATCTCATGTCGTTTTGGGTCTGGTGTTGGTTTTTGTGGCTGGGACTCATTTGTTGGTGAGGGTTTTGTTGGTAAGCCCTCACCAACAAATGAGTCCCAGCCACGAAAACCAACACCAGACCCAAAACAACATGGGACACCACTGCCAATCCCCCTCATCAGATCCAGGCCCAAGCCCATCCTATAAACAAAGGACAACCACCATCCAGAAAGCAAACCACGGCTGCCTCGCCAGCTGTCACACCCCCAACCCCAAAACCAAACAAGCTGACACACGCCAAGAACACAGACCCAGACCCCAAACTCGAAGCCAGACTAAAACCCAGAATGCTACATCACAGTCACCCGCTCAGGATATCACATCAGAAAACTCAGGAAATTATACCACAAGAACTCAAGAAGTTGCAACACAGCAAATGACCCAGGATATCACAGCACAAGACCAAAGATACCACAGCAATAAGTCTCACAAGGTCATCACACAACCCATTACCCAAGCTGTTACTACACAGGAGGCTAATGGAAAAGAGATCAAAACACAAACGCAGGACCCTGGATATCACAACAAAAGAACTCGCAAGGCCATCACACAACCCATTACCCAAGCCGTTAAAACACCATTGGTTAAGATACATCGACGACACATTTGTGATTTGGCCCCATGGAAAGGAAAACCTAAACAATTTCCTAACACACCTAAACAGCACACACCCCAAAATCAAGTTCACCATGGAAACGGAAACAAACAAACACTACCATTCCTAGATGTACTAATCTACAAAAAAACAGATGGCACACTAGGACACACCATATGCCAGAAGAAAACACACACCAACCGCTACCTCAACACCCAATCCCACCACTACCCAGCACAGATAAACTCCGTGGCCAAAACACTAATTGCCAGAACCAAACGCCTGGCAGACAAGACACACATAAAGACTGAACTATGCACCCTGACTAAAGTACTGACAGCCAATGGCTTCCACAAAAGCAAAATTACCAGCTTGATCCACAAAAACACACTGAGACATAATGGAGACCTAGAAGATGAACAGACCTATGGAACAGCTGTCCTGCCCTACATAAGAGGTACTACAGACAAAATCACTAAGATACTATACAGGCATCACATCAAGACTGCCTTCAAAACAGACAGAAAAATAGCAGCCATCCTTAGAAACCCCAAAGATAAAATTGACCTGGAAAACCAAGGCATATATGAAGTCCACTGTGCATCATGCCCGGCCACATACATTGGACAGACCAATAGAAGAATAGGTACCCGCCTGGATGAACACAAAAATGCAGTAAAAATGCTGGAACACACTTCCTCACTAGTCCAACACATGAAAGCAACAGGTCATAGCATCAACTTCAATGGCACCAAAACCCTAGCCACTGTAGAAAACCCCTGCCACAGAATTATCAGAGAAGCCATAGAGATTGAAAAAAGACCTGAAAGCATGAATAGAAGAGATGATTCCACCAGACTGTCAATTATTTGGAAGCCTGCACTCTCAAACAAAAAAATCTCCACACCACAAACCAGGCAAATACCTGGGCACAAACAGATCCCCCCTGATATCTCCAGCTCAAACACACCCCAACCAGGCACCCAGATGAAACCTAGCTTCCTAATAAATGATAGTTGTCCATTTACTCGGAGCCAAGCTGCACTAAAAGCCTCCAATACAGGAACATAATGTTGCCAGCCAATCAAGACAAAACAAGCCACAAAACAGACAGAAGATATTAGAAACACCAATCAAGCAGAACACAGCAAACTCCAAGACCAATAAACACAGACCAAGACTCCCAACCAATCAGGATGAAGAAAAAACCATTCTGGCACAGCAGTAGGCTAGCCCCTAATTTAATACTGAAACAACTATAAAAGTCTGACTTACAGACGAACACAATACAGAAGCCTGATGATGACAGATGAGATCTGCCGAAACATTGCTACAACTTTAAAAGCACAACTATAATGATGTGGGAAAATACCCGAACAAAGCTGAATAACATACATGTAAGTACCCGTATATATATTTATCTATCTGCATGTCTATCAGTATCTATTTCTACATCCATATCTTCTATTTTCTTCCTCTTTCTATCAAGGAGCCTATGGATAATTGCTAAGTAATAGAAAATGAAGACACAAGTGCTGAAGGAATTTAGAATTCAAAAAAGACAAGCATCTGCCATTGTCAGAGATGGAATAAGAGTTCCTACCTAGGGTAGTCAGTTGGACTAGAGGACCTTCAAGGTCCCCTCCATCCCTATGGTTCTATATAACACCCTAGTTTTAACAACTATTGATAAGAAAGAAAGAAAACGTTTGTATAGTGGAAACGGCAAAATAGAAATGAAAAAAAATGAAAAATATCACAAAACACAAAGACCTGCAAATAGATGTGGAGCAATGGTGGCAAAAGAAAGCAAAGATAGTATCAGTAGTAATAAGTATCCTGGGTGCAATCTCCAAAACATCTGGGGCACCATTTGAACATTACTGGTCAATTGTAGAGGGAAACTTTATTTGGAACTGCTTACATCCTACAACAATACATTTAATATCATCAAGCAACATCTACCTAGCCGAGAACTTTGGGAAGGATAGGTGAATAAAAATGTCAATTATAATTATCCCCTGTTTAGCCAATATTTGCTTTACTCTCGTTACATTGTTTTGTTACCCAACAGTGATCTTCCCTCAGAAAACTAAGACATGAAATTTGTCAAAACATTGACATGCTACATTTATTTTCATCACCTTAGCTGGCACCAAAAAGAAGAAACAAAAAATTCAGACTTGTCAATAAGTGCCAATTCTTCTAAAGTATTGAAATTCTACCAAAGATTATCAAAATAAACAAAAAAAAAATCAGTTAAGTATGTTTCTCTATGCAAACAGCATTTGTATTTTATTTATTTAATAAATCATATATTTCCCTTACAAAAAAAACACTTCTGAATATTTTTTTTTAATTGCAATTACACTATAAAATATAAAATAAGATATCACTGTGGAATGTGCTTAGAAAAATGGAAATTTTAGAACACTTTGTTGTTTTTAGGAGAAGCTATTTACAGATCAGAAAGCTACAGTATATTTATGGTGAAACAGACTGCTCCAGGCTTGTAAATATTCAAAAGCTGTAATGTATCTATACATACAAAAATAAGAAAAGTGCAAGCAATTGTATTCCTTATCACACTCTATGGAAAGTTGGGATTTTAAGAAGAAGGATAGGAAGTATATTGGCATCTTTAAACTTTAGTGTTAGGGATTTCCAAGAATTCCACTGACAGCTAATAAAACAAACAATTGGATCATCAGACAAATCAATTCAGAATTTTCATTTGAGGAACAAATGACCAAGATCAAATTATCCTACTTTGGACATACGATGCAAAGACCTAGCTCTTAGAGGAAACTCTAATGCAAAGAAAGGTGGAAGGAAAGAGGAGAGGATGACCATCAAGGTGAATGGATTCAGCTACAATGGCAACTAGTGCAGCATAGGAAGTCCTAAAAGATAATAATGGAGAAAATCTGTCTGGCTGCTAAGGGTTGACACCCACTTGATGGCATACACACCGCAGTTTCAGAATCAGCAGTGCTGTCAAAAATAACAGTTTAAAAGTATGCAAGCAATAACATTAAGTAAAATAAATTCATCTGTAACTTGGTTTCATGTTTACACTCTTAGAAAGTGGAACCGCCCAAAATAAAATTGACTCAGTAAACAGAAGTATAATGATAAAGTCAGCATCCTTCTGTTGTCTGGGAAGTTTTCTTTTTAGAAATTTGCCACCCTAGCCAAGTAAGTAAGGAACCTTTTGAGTTGAGCTTGATTCCTAGAGATGCAATCTTCTTGGGAATAATGTTGGGGGGTGGGGGGGTTCTTTTTAGGTAATCTTCTTCTGACATATCAATTCAACTTCCCAGTCTAGCTTATGATCTTGGTATTTGTGCCATTCGAGTTCCAAACAGATCTTACTATATGTACATACATACATACATACATACATACATACATACATTACATACATACATACATACATGGCAAAATATTCAGCAATCTGAACACAGAAGAGTAGAATAATAATGCAATTGGGTATCTGTAATCACAGGTTAAAATGAGCAATCCTTGGAATTTAAGCTGGTAGTCTAAGAATGAACAGTTGCCTAGCTAATATGATTTTCAACAGCAAAATCTGCATCAGTTATGGGTTATCGCTTGGCACCAGCTTATTATTTCTTGGAGTGTCAGTGTCTGTCTCCGATCTGTGTCCTTTTTATGGAAGGAAATTTTGTTAAAAAATATTTGTATAAGGGAAAGCCATTGAATTCTATGTGAATGCTGAATACTGTTGAATTCCATGTGAATACTGAATACCATTTTTATGCGTGGATTGAGTTGGAAATTTGAGTTGGAAAGACGGTCTATAAACATTTCAGAATAGTTTAAACATTATTCCCCCCCTGAACAAAAAACACCCACAATATATTAGCTCTGGCCAATATTGTACTATGAACTCATTAATACTGGTTCATGGTCCTGCTCCCAGAGGTTCTTATTGTCCCCAAAGAGATGTCCACCTGAATATCTACTAGCTTTCTTTGTGCTTCAATATCTTGCTTAAGCAAATTTTTGCTGCCTGAAAAAAAAAAGGATTTCCTTTTAGAATCAGATTGCTTTTTTGCTTCTCTAAAATAACTATGTGCTAGAGCAGGGGTCTTCAGTCTTGGCAACCTTAAGACTTGTGGACTTCAACTCCCAGAATTCCTCAGCCAGCTTTGAACTTGGGAGTTGAAGTCCACAAGTCTTAAAGTTGCCAAGATTGGAGAACCCTGTGCTAGAGTATCTCTGAATATAAATACTTTGGAGTCATGGCTAACAGAAAAGATCAGCTAATTAACTTCTTTCCAAAGCTATAGATATAGGCTCATAGGAACCCTTTGGTGATTACCAACATTCTAAATATAGTCTAAATATAGTCTCTCTCTATATATATTCTAAATATAGTCTGTAACTCTTTAATGAAAATGTTTATTATTAAAAGTTTTGACACTTTTGAAAATAGTTATCCTCATGCTTAAAATCAATGGTTTCTTCATTACCAACCTGATTCCAAATTGATGTTAACATGCTTACATTTCTCCAAGTTACAAGAGGTTGGAAAAAATTGTCTTAGGTAACAGATTGGGAAATTCAACGTACTGCATCTTCAGTTTCAGATAATTTGGGCTAGCAATTCACCCATTTTTAAAATTAACCCTATTTATATCATGCCATTCTCACTAGACTTGAATATTTGTGTGTAAGTCATACGTAGATGGAAATGAATGAAGTATGGCATCAAATTCAGTATCTCAGCTCTACCATGTTGAAACAGTTGCGGCTAATGTTGCTTATATGCAAAGCATAACAGAATAACAGGATTAGAAGGCACCTTGACGGGTTCTAGTAGTCTAGCTCCGTGTTCAGGCAGAGACCCTATAGCATTTCAGAGGGTTTTCCAATCTCTTCTTAAAACTACCAGTGATGGAACATGTATAACTACTGAAAGCAAACCATTCCACTGATTAATCGTCAGGAAATTTCTCCTTATTTCTAAGTTGATTCTCTTCTTGATTAGTTTCCATCCATTGCTTCTTATTCTGCCTTCAGGTACTTTGGAGAATAGCTAGACCCCTCTTCTTTGGGGCAGCCCCTTAGATATAGGCATTCTGCTATCCTGTCATGCCCTAGTCCTTGTATATAAAGTATGTATATTAGTTGGAATTCCACTTCAGGTTTTTTTAGCCAAAGTATACAGACATGCATAGGTATAGCTGAGTACAGTTTAAAAGAAAAATGAAGCTGCGTCACAAGCAATACTTTATTTCAGATTTTTCTTCCATCCCTTTAATTTATTTATATAGGCAGCAACCGCCAATATTCAGATTTCTCTGTCCTCTGGAGGCACTGGGAAAGTGATGGTCCAGTTGTCCACTTTCACCATTTCAGCCTATTAAGCCATTTCACTGCTAAAACAAAAACATGTCAAGTTCTGGCAACTTTTTTTTTAATGTTCCACATGCTGGCCAATGTTCAGTTTTATGGTAGAATGATAGCAGATTTTATATATATATAGGATGCTGTTGGCTTAAGGGGCAAAACGTTGCTTTCTCAATTATCCAGTTAAGGACAACTAAACCTTTCTTTCACTTAGGAGCTAGACATGAAGCATATTTTTAAAGACCCAGCGGAGACATACCTGCTGCCAAGGCATTTTTGTACCATGCAAGTGAGGGAAGTCTCATTAACTCACGTTCCCAGCTACAGACTGTTGTTTTGCACACACTAATCTCTAGGTCTAATCTCACCCCTGCAAGTGGACCATTTGCTATAATTAAGAAACATTAGCATTCTTTTGCCAAAGGCCAGAAGCCATTTCTTCCTTAGACAAAAGAAGGGGAGAAAGCACCCCTTCTTTCCTCTCCAAAAAACACACATAATGGTAACAGCCTACTCCAAACATCCATCTCAACATTTTCCCTCCCGTATAAAGTATGCGGTATTGGTATCTTTTTGTTTTAACTGAAAATAAAGCAAGCAGCTCTGGGGGAACTTGAATGTGCATAATTCAAAAACATAAAACATCCTAACAACCACTATAACAAACTTGCATTCCACTATTGAAGTCAGTATAAATGGCATAGCTGAATATTCCAGAAGAGCATCTGAAACTGGGCAAGGATGAAATAGAGAGATTACACAGTGCTTGATTCACACTTTCCTCCTGCTCAAATAGCCATTAAACTAGAGAAGGGTGTTGCTGAAAAAATGAGAAACCTTCACATTTTATAGGATTATAATTTTCTCATATTTGCCAGTTGGTCTTTGTTATTGGAAAGGGCAAGGTGAGTGTTAAATTTTTAATAAAATCCGAGCATGTAGTACGAGCATGTAAAGCCATAAATATTTAATCTTAATGCTATCCTTTCTTCTCAAGATGCTTTAGGGGAGGGTTACAAATACAGTATTGTTCCAGTGTCTACTTAATTGTACAGATCTCCTGCTGTAGTTTCCCTTCAATGGGACATTATTTGTTCAGAAAGATTTTTATGGCGCTCTCAAAAATCTCAATTACAGTTTTAAATAACTTGCAGGGGGTTTTGCAACGTGACACTGCTATCTCGGTTCCCAGAGGATATATTAAATTCAAGTGGCAATAACAAATCATTTAAGCCATAAATAAATAACCTGAGACCCAGCGCTGTGAAGAGTTAATAGTCTCCTATATACTCAATAGAGTCTGAAACATCACTCTATTAAAGTGACCCCTGGGAGCATGGGCCAAATTGCACCCAGTTGCTTTGTGGAAGGTATTCATCCCTCACACATTCATTTCCTTCTTTATGTTGTCTCTTTTCATCCGGGAAGGACCTCTGCAAACCCTGAGCCCACCAAACAATTGCGGTACAGTCTCAGAGAAAAGAAAGAAAACTGGGGTCGTAAATATGTTAAATGGGTGCGTAGGTTTAAGTGGCTTTGTAAAATAAACACGAAGGGACCTTCAGACTAATTAATGAATATGAAGCAGCACGATAGAAATGTTTTCAGAGAAAATTCACATATTCCGACCTCATATTCCCACATATTCCCCTCATGTCCTTTTGTTCATTCTTTTCTTCCCCAGCTCTTTCTTCTCAAAACAGTTTTCCTACTTTCCTTCCAAGGGTACTGTATGTTTCAAGAGGATTGTAAAAATACATTTCCACCTATTCTCAACAAAGATGAAAGAGGGAGTCACAGAGAATTCTTCTGAAACTTGCTGTCTTTACAAACAAACAGGTGTATATCGGTCAAGAAGAGAAAGGGAGATAAGGCTCTGTGAACATTGTTTGGAGAAGCACACTGACAGGCTGCAATGTAATTATACTGTATATTGAAAATCTCATGCCACCAGAAAGGGGAAAAAAAACAATTATGCAAATTACAGCATTCAAGTGCAGGGACTGCATTCGTTCCCGAGAGGAAAATAACTCTACAGATCTTCAGCACAAGTAATGATTCTTAACATACCTAAGGAATACATCCAATTATGCACATTATGGTATTTGCTTCAGAGTAGTCAGTTGCATTTTGGGAGTTCCCTGAAGTTGGGGAATGCCATGTGCCAAACTCTAAATGATACTTGTTTGCCATCATCTTCATAAACACGTGTAGGATTGCATTGTACAAACACCAAACCCGTTTTTGTTTCAGTCTGGATTTCTTTACCTACTCAAGAGCCCTAAGACTATGAAAATTTAACAGTTGAAAACATGTAGTGTTCTCTTTCAAAATCCTGGTACATCGTATTAATCTAGATATTCAGCACACGATTAAACCATGGAGCTCACTATCCCAAGATGAGGCTGCTAACATGATGAGAAACTGCAATCTGATCATTGTCAGGGGAAGCAGATTGTTCACCTCAATTCCTTTCAGGAATCCATATAATGAACAAATCCGAGTTCTTGAGTAGGTAAAGGAATCCACACTGAAAAATCAAGGTGACCGTTGTTTCTCCAACTTAAAGCTTCTGTTGATAAAACATCTATTATTCAGGATTTTATCCCAAAAGAAATTCTATCCTGGCATAATTTATGGAGATCTGGCTGAGACAAGAGGAAAAGGGTTGGTTTACTCTGTGATGTGATAGGATATGACTGGAAAGTGGGAGAGGGTATGGCTGTAGACTACAGGAATTCCATCTCATTGACTAGAATCACACTTGATTTCTTTCCTGTGCCGAGGTTCCCCATCAAAAGTGACAACAGGGTTCTGTTTGCAATGGCAAACACGGATAATTTCCCGAATATACTCATGCAATTTCCCATTCTTAAAGTCCTGCCTGGTTGATCTGTGGATCATGGAGAAATCACTAAGTGTCCACTTCCTCCCAGCAGAGCAAAAGGGGTGCAACATTCCTTTCAACAAATTGTTAGTGGACAAGAGCTGGAAAAGAGTCACCCTAGACAATGTTCATTATTCTTTGCAGACAAACTTGAATTGGATTTGCTTTGACAGGTTCCAGTTGGGGAAAGTGGTGGGGAGGTAACTGTTTGTATGGATTCTTCTTGGTTTATATATTTTAAGGGGGGAAATGATGTATATGGAGATATGAGGACCATTACCTGCTTACTTGACCTTTGTCTTTGCCAGCCAAGTTGGGACTGGTCCTCCACTTAAGGTCTTAAATGATCTTAGCAATAGCACTTAGACATACATACCGCTTCACAGAACTTTAGAGCCCTCTCTAAGTGGTTTAAAGAGTCAGCATATTGCCCCCAACAATTTGGGTCCTCATTTTATCCACCTCAGATAGAAGTCTGACTCAACCTTGCCAGCTGAAATTCCTGGCAGCTGGCAGCAAGTAGAATTAGCCTGCAATACTGCATTCACTGTTCCACCCGAGCTCCTTAGAAAACTTGTTTCTTTTCCCCATAAGCATAAACATTAATATATAATGTCTCTTTTGCTTAAAGTGCATGACCCAATAATGTTTATCTTTTTTTGTCTGCTTTTGGGTATTGTACAGATAGTCCTTGTCTAGTCTTATTTAGTAACCATTTGCAGTTACAATGGTGATAAAAAAGTAATTTTGCAACAAGTCCTCACTTTTACAAGTTCCTAAGCACAGTCACGGTTTCACTTAGCAACCACTTCATTTAATGACCAAGTTGTTGGTTCCCATTGTGGTAGCTAAACAAGTATTACCATTATCTGTTTTTGAATTGTATACCAGCCAGAGTTTTCAATTAGATGGTCTTATAAATTTAAATTGTAAATAATTTTATATATTCATAAATATCTGGGGATTAAGTGATTGAGAAAGCGGCACTTTGCAAGTCCAAATGCATTTATTTATCACATTTATATAGCTGCTCATCTCCTCCCCCACAAGAAGACTTATTTGAATGAAACTGATTAGCTTCAATAATTATAACTGGGGCTTCATCTGCATATAGTAATTAAAATATTCTGGTCGTCTTTGTGAATAAACGATACCAGAAGATAGATAGGGAGAGCGTTACCTTACTTGTTTTTCTAACTTCCTTAGCAGCTTTCAATACCATATGTTCACAATGTTGAACTCTGGATCAGTGTCTTTCCTCTTAGAGTGTCTATGAGATTCTCAGTCATCCAGGTCATGGTTGTCCCAAAGGTGCTTTTTCAGAAGGCAACATTCTTATTTTTCTTTGAAGATGCTTCACTTCTCATCCAAGAAGCTTAATCAGCTTTGATTGGATGATGGGGAACAGAAGGATGAAAGCTTCTTCAGAACCATTCTCTACCATCCAGTCAGAGCTGAAGAAACTTCTTGGATGAGAAGCAAAATGTCTTCAAAGAAAAACAAGAAAGTCCAGTTGCCTCCTGAAAAAGCACCTTTGGGGTTCCTCTTAGAGTGCATTCAAAAGATGGTATTGAGGGACTATTTATATCGCTGAGCTATAGATTTCTTATTTTCTCCCCTAAGCTATTTAATAACTACATGAAGCCATTGGAAAATACAATTTAGAGCTTTGGGGTGGGATAACATCAGTGTATCAAATCTTGTCTCTAATATTTCATCCCAAAAAGTAATCACTGCATTTGAACAATCCATGCCTCACCTCAGTAATGTACTAGATGGAGATAGCAAAGTAACACTGAACTTAGGTAAGACAGAAGTGCTGTTAATAAAGAAAAATGTGGACTTAATAATGAAGATAAACTCTACTTCGGGTAGGGTATCATTTCTTATGGATGAGGAAGTTCACAGTTTAGGAGTGTTCTTTGATTTCCAGCTGTAATCAGTTTTGCTATTGTTTCCTATTAACTGATAATATGCCATTTGCAATACTTCCCAAGACAGAGAGTAGTCACAACAGTTAAATAGCTTAGTTAAAAAGCTGGGTTTTCTTAGCTACTACATTAGCCTATCCTTAAAGAAAAATCTGATATTGGAATTGTACAAACATATAGATGCCAAGAAAGACAATCCAGCTGCTACTGTTGCACTTATGTAGGCTAGTCAGCTAACAGACCTTGATTAACTCTTTGGAAAATGTAATAGCGGTTATATTTTTAAATAGCACTCTATCACTTTGGATAGTTATTCTCAGAATGATATTATTTCTCCTAAATAGCAGTATGATTTTTATTCTTGAGTATATGACTCTAGACTGATCGCCTTATACATTAACAAAGACCACATATTTACAAAAAATGTACATATATACATACAGCAAAAAATAGAAATATTTACTAAAAATTTAAATATAATTTAAATATAAATAAATTTATTTATCTGATCAGCCTCCTGTGATAATTGAGTTTTTTTATATATATTTTTATTTTCTAAGACAAACATATACAGACAAAAACATAAAAATATAAAACCATTTTCCAGCCACACACATACAGTGTGTCATTTGATTACAAATCTTTTGTGCTATCTTTTCATAGTCCTTACTCACAAGTTGTATAGGTTCTCAAATTGTCAATCTAACACATGCCCATACATTTATCAGTTATTAATCATTCATTTGACTAAACTATTATTCCATTGTCCCATATGAGATATTCCAGATTTTATTATAAATTTCTATTATCCAATTGTTATATACTCTGTATCAGGGGTGGGATACAACAGGGTTAACTACCAGTTCGGGATTTACGAGCTTCCCTGACCGCTGTGAGCCACGTGCCTGTAAATCATCATTAACACGCTGTGTGCTGAGAAGCAGCCTTTGAAACAGCCCTCTTTTCTTGTTTTTTAAACTGCAGCTGTGCCTCGTTCGGCAGCTGAAGTTGAAAAATCAGGAAATAAAGGTCAGGTAAGAGCCTGGGTGAGCGGGTGGGCAAAAACATCAGCAGACATAGAACTGGTTCTATGTCTGCTGCTCTTCAGAGCTACCAGTTCTACAGAGGTGGACAGAACCAGTAGAAACCCACCCCTGCTCTGTATTATATTCTATATCAATCTATTAATCTTCTACTGTGAAACTTCCTCATTTATTTCATTGCCATGTCTTCCTATCTAACCATTGATGAAACAAGTCCCATATCATATAAAATTGTTTATCTTCTTGTTCTCTAATTTCAAATGTCAATTTACTCATTTCAGCACAGTCCATAATTTTCTTAATAACTGCCTCCTGCATAGGCATTTTTTCATTTTCTGTGGTAATTGTTGATGAACTGTTTTATTAAATCTATTCTTCCTTACTTCAGTACCCTATATTTAAACCTAGATTTGGAAAAATATAGCAACAGAGAAGCATCCTCTATAAAGTAGGACACAGCTTCATTAACTAATCATTTTCTACCATAATACCATTTTGTATTATCATTTTAATTTATTCACACCTGAGATTTCAGAAGTTCCACAATAACTGGAGACAGAAGTTTACTAAGTGAAAACTGAAATGCATCACAAAGAGGAAGTCAAAAAATAGATATATTTACATAGGTACCCAATTTTATTTTAAATCTGCAATACATGTAGTCCTCACCTTACAACCATTCATTTAGTGACTATTCAAAGTTACAGAAGCACTGAAAAAAGTGACAATTTTTCATGCATCAGTTAAAGCATCACCATGGTCACATGATCAAAATTGGGATGGTTGGCAACTGGCATGTAGGCCTGCTTTTTTAACTCCACCTAAAACTAATGTTTGGAATGGCAACAATTCATTCAAAACTCTCAAGCTCTCCTTCACTCCAAAACCCAACTAGAATAGAAATGAATTGTCAATCCCCCTAGGTGACAATAGTAACAAAGCTGTTAACATAAGCTATTATTATCATGAATACTGTAGCACATGCAATATAAAAGCAATAAATTCAGAAGTGGTATCCAGCAGGTTCTGACTAGTTCTGGAGAATGGTAGCAGAAATTTTGAGTAGTTCAGAGAACTGGCAAATACCACTTCTGACTGGAGATTTTACAGTATCCTTCCCCTGCCACACCCACCAAGCCACGCCCACAGAACCGGTAGTAAAAAAACATTGAATCCCACCACTGAATAAATGTGAATGTTTAACCATACATCTTCTGACAAACAGAAGCATTTATACATAGTATACCTCCATCAGGTTGGTATTCATACATATAATCATTTGTGGGGAGGGGGTATTCCTAGAAGAAGAAATAGAGAATAGAGTCAGATAGAATATTGTCCACTTTTTATGGTTGCAGCTTTTCCTGAAATGGAAAACTTAGGAACTTATGTCTTTGTTACCATTCCTTTCCTCTCTCCCTTTAAGTCAGTGTTGGACTAATCACTGCAATTTTCTCGATAAGATTTTTGGAAGTATCTTGCCATTGCCTGTCTCTAATTCTTTTTTTTTCCCCCAACTAGAATCAACAGAGTGGGGTCAGTGGTGGGATTCAAAGATTTTTACCTCTCGTTCGGTGGGTGTGTCTTGGTGGGCACGCTTTGCATGCGTGCACACACTTTGCGCACATGCGCACGCCAAATGCGTACTTTGCGCAGAGGTGTTCTAACTCACCTCCTGCAAGCCTGCACTCTCCCTGTTGCTTCAGCAGCTGCCATGTGGCACTCTGCTATGCCGTGCAAAGCAGCTGCAATTCAAAAGCAGGAAATAAAGGTGGATATGGGAGCCCAGGTGGGCCCAACAGCAGAGCAGTGGTTCAGTTTCTGCTGCTCATTGGCGCTACTGGCTCGGCAGAACTGGACCGAACCAGTAGAATACCACCACTGGGTAGGGTGTCTATGACCTTTCATTAAGCAACGTCATCTTGTGAAGCCCGGGAGCACTGATGATATTACCTAGTTTGGTAATGAAATATCTAATAAGCTCAGAGAGCACCCAGGACGCCATAGTTCAACCCTGAGTACAAAGATTCTTTCTATCAGCACCAGGAGTTATAGCTTCTGTCTCCCTAGATGTATTCTGTGGAACAGCTGCAAAGATCTTGACAGCTCCAATCCTACTAGCTGCTCACAAAGTGCTAAAAACCCAGTTGTTCCTTCAGACATTTGAGTTAAGTCCCATTGATTGGTTCTGTTCAGTGAATGTAATAGAGTCCTAAAATGTTGCTTGTTATTTTCTTAATGGTGGTAAAATCGACCAAGGTAAAGCAATGTGATTTACATTGACTTCTACAAAGCCTTTGACTCAGTGGAACATGACAAACTACTATTAAAATTAAATTCTTATGGCATTTCTGCATCCCTTCACAAGTGGATTACTGCCTTCCTGTCAAACAGGCAACAAATAGTAAAAATAGGAAATGCCCTATCAAACCCTGCACCAGTTATCAGCAGTGTCCCACAAGGGAGCGTTCTAGGACCCACACTCTTTATACTCTGTGTAAATGACCTTTGTGATCACCTTATTAGCAACTGCGTCCTCTTTGCTGATGATGTAAAACTATTCAACACCACCGTCAATGCTACGGTCCTTCAAAAAGACCTTGATTATGTGTCTGAATGGTTTAACAATTGGCAACTCCAAATATCTACCAACAAATGCTCTGTCCTACACATTGGTAAAAAAAAATCTATATACCAAATACAATCTAGGCGGATATGACCTTGTTGATGACCCTCACTTTGACAAAGAATTTGGAGTTCTCATATTGAATGATCTAAGTGTCAAAGCTCACTGCAACAGTATTGCTAAAAAGGCTTTAAGAGTTGTAAATTTAATTTTATGAAGCTTCTCTGATAATACTGTTTTGCTAACTAGGGCAATCAAAACCTTTGCTAGACCAATACTTGAATTCAGCTCTACTGTCTAGAATCCGCACTGTATATCTGACATAAATACAATTGAGTGAGTCCAGAAGTATTTTACCAGAAGAGTACTACATTCCTCTGTTCACAACAGAATACCTTACAGCACCAGATTTGAGATTCTTGGCTTAGACAACCTTGAACTACGCTGACTAAGATTAGACTTAAGCATAGTACATAAAATCATACATTACAACATCTTACCAGTTAATGAATATTTCAGCTTTAACAACAACACTAGAGCTCACAACAGATATAAACTAAATGTAAACCACTCCAAACTCAACTGCAGGACGTATGATTTCAGCAACAGAGGAGTCAATGTCTGGAACTCACTACATGATTCTGTTGTCACCTGCTCTAACCCCCAGTCCTTTACCCTCAAACTAACCTCTGTTGACCTCACCCCATTCCTAAGAGTTCTGTAAGGGGTGTGCATAAGTGCACAATCATGCCTACCGTCCCTGTCCTATTGTCCCCAATTGTTAATTCCTATATTTAAACTTATGTTTATTCTTGTTTCTGTTATATTGTAAGCTTTTGACAAATAAAATAAATAAATAAAATTAAAAAATAGAATGGTTCTTTCTTGGACCTTTAGCAAATGATTGATTGATTGTACTTGATTTTTTTTTATTAATTGTGTTTTTTTTTCTGGTTTTAATTTTCTGTTTACCTCTCAGAGTGTTAGATAGTTAGCAACATGTATTGGCTGTTAAAGTATTAGTATTTGTTGTTAAGATGTTAATACGTGTAGTTAGCATATATTAGTTATATGTATGTAAGTAAATAAATAAATAAAATACAAACGTTTGGGAAAATTTGTAATGTTTCAAGGAATTTTAAAAGCTAAAAATATATTTATTTTCCTGGGTAAGACTGATGAATAAATTATACATCTGATCAGAGGGAAAACATTTATAATCTTATGGGCTTTGAAATGCCTGAAATGGAATTTATAAATAATATGGTCAGCTATTATTTATTCAGTTTAGACAGATATATCATAGTTTAAATAGACTACAGAGAGTCCTTGACATATGACCATAATTGAGCCCAAAATTTCCATTGCTAACTAAGGCAGTTGTTCAGTGAATCACTGCAATTTTTAAATTAGCAACATGGCTGTTTAATGAATCCAGCATTCCCATTGAGTTTGTTCACAAAAAGTGATCACAGGACCGCAGGACACTGCAACTATCATGCCAGTTGCCAAGCATTCAAATTTTGTTCACATGATCAAAGGGTTGCAGCAATGATTATAAGTGTGAAAACTGATCATGTCATTTTTTTCAGTAATTTTGCAACTTTGAACAGTCACTAAATAAATGATTGTAAGTAGAGGAATAACTTTGTCTACTTGAAAACTCAAAGCTCCAATACAAAGCTTCATGATACATTCTGTCCTTAATTGTGTGTTTTCCAGTGTTATTTTTGGTACATGGGCAACTATGCAAATTTTATACAGACAGACAGGCAGACAGACAGACAGACAGACAGACAGATGATAAAGAAAGAGTTAGATTTAGAAAGGTAGAGTTGACATGTATTTATCTTGTTTTTTCAGAATGATTGTTATTATTTCCTGAATAGATCTCCATATTCCTCAGGATCTGCAAGTATGCATTTAAAAATACATTTCTTGTTTTAATCAAAGCTGAAAGTGCTTGCTATTCATATTCATGAAGAAAGACAATAAAAGTAATTCCAGAATTGATATTAAATCAATAATTCCTGTGCACCCCTCTTTGCTACGAGGATAAAAAAATGGGGGAAATGGCACTGAAAACAAGTTTATGCTTGATAAATTATGTCCTCCCCCCCCCCTTTTTATTTATTTATTTTTGCTGAGAAAGGTCTATCTGTCAGACTCAAAGAAAAATAGATTCCCAGTCCAATACTTCTGGATTTTGAATTATCTTTAGCCGTTGCCTTTTCACTGAACTGTGAGGCAACTCAATTTGGAATTACTCCTTCCGGATTTTTCTAGGGCCTTGACAGTTTTCATTACTCTACCAAATGATTATAGGTAACTGTTAATTTGTTGGAGGATTTGGTAAACATTTCCGACAAAGAGTTATTAAAAGAGCCAGTAGTTAACAGAGAAGAGGAAGCTGGCTGTATCCTTTTGTTTATTTACTTAGCACTTATTGCACACTACTTCTGTCTTCTAGCCTAAGAAGAAATATCTGAAACTAGCGATAAAACTGGACCTGACCTTTGCACAGGCACCTCATAAATCATTGTTAAAGTGAGGGCAAAAACTCCAAAAGAGGTCAGAGGTGGGAGAGAGGTCATCCCAGAGAAGGGACGGTGTGAAAAACCCCAGGGGGAGGAGCTTAGCACAATATAAAGGAGGGGGCAGATGTAGGGCAACTAAAGCATCAACATATGTGCGGTTCTCAAGTGATGGGGAATATCAGCGTTAACACTCCTTGTGAGACTGGCGGTCATGGGCAAAAAATGCTTCCAAATAATGGCCCAACTGTGGCTGTCGGCTGTATGTCCAGTACTTCTTGTTCTTCGTTTGTAATTTGGGTTCTTTTCTGCTTATTTACTGTTTTATTTATTTAACGTATGGTATTTACAGAAGTCATGCGATCACAGATATACAAATTTAGTTTAAATAAAGTGTCAGCAGATAGATGATAGAAAGATAAGAGAGAGAGAGAGGAGAGAGAGATGATAGATAGATAGATAGATAGATAGATAGATAGATAGATAGATAGATAGATAGATAGATAGAAGAGAGAGAGAGAGAGAGAGATGATAGGAAGAAAGAGATGATGGGGGAGAGAGGGGGGGGAGGGAGGGAGATGATATGTGAACAATACAATACAGAACTCATTTTAAATTAAAAAACCTCTATGATGGTATATCCCAGACAATGTTCTTTCTTAATAGAGCAGCTAAAAGTCTATACATAGGGCGACTGAGCTGGAGATTGCATACCTCATAGTCAAAAACTACAGAGGCAGTGATTAGACTACAACAGTAAATATAGAAAGCTTAAGTAGAAACTGATTTACTATTAAAAAAATTACAAGTCCTATTGGAAAGATTATATATTACACGGAAGAAAACTTAGGCTGCTCAACATAGCAACCATGAAGACATGTTTTTGGTCCTTAAAAGAAGCCTAATTTATGCCTGAAATGGAAAAGCGTGTGGCGAGTCTGTACAAAAGTTTCCTCATTTTTCCCCCCACTGGGTCAGCATTAGATTAAACTGCTTCTATGCAAATTTAATACACAGGAGGGAGTGTTAGCATTTCAAAAATAGCATTAGTTTATTGAATGGTTTATGTTTTCCAAATAGGCTGTGGTTTCTGGGGGGGAAAAACAAACCCAACCATTTCCTGTATGGTCTAGGAGTGGGAATTCTCTGGCCTGATAAATGAATGAGGGTCGGCTGCAAATGTGCAGATCGATGCATTGTTTGATTTAGGTTTGTGAGTCGGCTCAGAGGTTGTTATGTTATAGCAACATGTCTCTGCTTCTCTGGAACACTGTTTTGAGAAACAGGCACAATATTAGCAGTGAACTGACTTTGGGTCATAAGAATAAGAAATATATGTTAATTAATTATATATTAATTGTGTGTTATAATTAAGATGCAGTTTCAGTTATTGTTTAGTATGTACATATCAAGTGCAGGGTGTCTAACCTTGCAACTTTAAGACTTGTGGACTCCAACTCCCAGAATTCCTCTGCCAGTCATATTGGCTAGGGAATTCTGGCAGTTGAAGTCCACAAGCCTTAAAGTTGCTAAGCCCTGGTTAGGCCTGGCTACCCATTTTCCTCTGTTCCACAGCCATGGAGCAGGAAGGGACCCAGAGCCTCTCCAAGACTTAACATTGATGCCAATGAAAAATTTCCTTTGAAATACAGACAACACCGGCAGAGTTGTGTTTGCTGGATACTAGCAAAGAAAAAAGAACGTTCCTTTCCCCCTTGATTTACCCCAGACCTGGAAATAGTCACCCTTTCATAACCTTGATGGAGGAAAAAAAAACAAGAGAAGCAAACAGGAACAATTAAACTACAGAAGATGTGAACTGTTACTGGCTGCTCTCTATCGCCTCTTATACATGCTTAAAAAAAGGACTTGACCCACACTGGCCCATGCATTCTATAAAGTATAGAGAAACAGACTTTAATCAAGTCTGAATGATCATTCCTTCATAGATGTCACCGCCTTCCAAAGATTATTGTTGGTAGGAAAGCATGGAGAATGAGCATTGCCTATAACTAGATCACCGCTGGTTTCCTCAAACAATATTTGTCAACAAATAATCATAAGCAGCTTGCGCCAGAGGACCTTGGATTGGTAGTAAAAGTGCACAGGATGGGCAAAGACAAAAGGCTGGAATTTAATTCCTATAGTATTCCACTGCCACCCAGTCTCTAACGAGGAATGAATGGATGAGTAATAGTGCTTGTTATATAACAAAAAGATGGATTATATGTTCCTTCATTATCGCTTCAGCCTTCTGTTTCCTCTGCTTTTCCAACATATTTTTCCAAGTGGGTTTAAGCACTGTTCCTTAGCTGTCCTTCATTAATTTATTCCTCCTACAGTTGATTATTTCTGACAACTTCTGTTTTTTGTAAGTATCATAATTGTCAGTGTGTCTACTATGCCTCTCTTGTACCCATAAACAGTTCCCCTGCCCTCCAAATTTGTTCCCTGTTGATCAGTTTGTATGCATATTCTTAGAAAATTAATCACTCTCAGTAACATAACAGATAACAGTTAATCAGAGTTGGAAGGGATCTTGTAGGTCATCTAGTCCAACCCCCCGCCCAAGCGGGAAACCCTACATCATTTCTGACAAATGGCAGTCCAATCTCTTCTTGAAAGTCTCAAGTGATGGCACTCCCACAATTTCTGAGGGCAAGCTGTTCCATTGGTTGATTGTTCTCACTGTCAGAAAGTTTCTCCTTATTTCCAGGTTAAATCTCTTCTTGTTCAGTTTCCATCCATTATTCCATGTCTGGCCTAGAGGCGCTTTAGAAAATAGCTTGACCCCTTCCTCCCTGTGGCAGCCCCTCAAATATTGGAAGACCGCTATCATGTCTTCCCTGGTCCTTCTCTTTACTAGACTAGCCAAGCCCAGTTCCTGCAACCGTTCGTTGTATGTTTTAGCCTCCAGTCCCCTAATCATCCTGGTTGCTCTTCTCTGTACTTTTTCTAGAGTCTCAACATCTTTTTTATAATGTGGTGACCAAAACTGGATGCAGTACTCTAGGTGTGGTCTTACTAAGGCTTTATAGAGTGGTATTAGTACTTCCCTTGATCTTGATTGTATCCCTCTGTTAATGCAATTTAGGATTGCATTAGCTTTTTTGGCTGCTGCTGCACACTGCTGACTCATATTTAGCTGGTTGTCCACTAAGAGTCAAAGATCCCTCTCACAATTACTGCTATTGAGCCTGGTTTCACCCAGTCTATATGTGTACTTTTGGTTTTTCTTGCCTAAGTGTAGGACTTTACTTTTCTCTATATTGAATTTCATTTTATTAGATCCATCTGGATCTTGAGCCTATCTTCTTGGGTGTTAGCTATTTCTGCCAGCTTAGTATCATCTGCAAATTTGGTAAGTTCCCCCTTCTATTCCCTCATCTGTCATTAATGAAGATATTGAAGAGTACTGGGCCTAAGACGGAATCTTGTGGCACCCCACTGCTTACTTCCCTCCATGTAGACTTAGACCCATTAAGGACTACTCATTGAGTATGTTTTGCCAGCCAGTTGCGAATCCATCTAGCGTCTGAACATTTGGCTGTATGTGAAGAACCCTCCCAGGGAGAAATGAGTTCATTTTCCCCCCTGAATCACTCTCCATCTCTGGAATTAGTTTGAATTTCATCTAGAATGGGTTGGCCTATTTCTGTATCATTAGATAGGGTAGCTTAACAAGTTCTTAATATGGCCACAGACACAATAGAAGGTCCATTTTTCAAAGGAATCCTGCTGTTGGATATTTTTGTAATATAAGTCAGGTCCCAAGTGTAGATCCTGTTTCCCTGAAGTACCCTACCCATAGGCAGAATTAGTTAGGTGATGAGATACTTAGCAGTTAGAGACCAGGTAGCTGCTATTCAGCTTCTAATAACTGCATTGAAAAGGCTCTTCTTTAAGTAACACAATATATCACTTCCAAGAATATGTCAATATTATCCAGTTCAACTCAGAAAGTTACTTTGATGTAATGCTTCAGGCATCAGGCTAGAAATAGGAAGACTTGGAGTTCTAGTCCCACCTGAGGCCCAAAGCCAGTTGGGCCAGTCATCTTCTCTCCGCCCTAGGAAGGAGGCAATGACAAACCATTTCAAAAACCCTTGCCTTGCTAAGAAAACTAGAAGGACTCGTCCAGGCAGTTGACGGGAGTAAAAACATGATTTGAAACACATTTTTTAAATCCAATGTTGCCATTTTTCCAACATATACATTCCAATTATGGATAGTACGGTGTTTTTTTCTTGATGTTGCATATTTGCAGTTTACAGTAAAATTTCTCTACTGTAAAATTTCCACCATTGTATCTGTGTGTATATGCAATCACCTGTAGAACATCAACATTCACTGGATGTCCAGTAATTCTAACAAATATGAGTCTGTAGCTTACTGGATTGTAGCTTAATGTCATTTTTCATTAGTTTTGCCACTGGATTCTTTTGTATGGCTTCATGCCCTGAACTGTATATCTTCTAAGTATCTGTTAAAAGTTGTGTATTCTGGTCCATCAAAATTCACCTATTTCCTGAAACACTCAATTTGGCATGCTTAATTTCTGTTTTGACTATTCCAAGTTTTCCTTGAATCATACTTGTCACAGTGATTATTTCATTTATATGTCCTTCACAGAGCTAGGATCTCTTCTTTCAGTAATGAAATCATGAGAGATCAGATTTTCCCGTGCCTTTGTTCTGCCAATCTCGTCACCTCCAAATGTATTCCTGGATGTTCTGCATTCTTCTCCAAGAACTACTGGAGTGACTTCCCAATTCTAGGGCTGGTCATCAGCCAATCAAGTTGATGTAAATGTATTGCGTATTGGCAACAATACAAACAGTTCACTGCTGTTTCCTTCTTTTAGATTTGCTTTTGGACTTTCTTCTTCTAGGTGGAGTTTATTGTTTCACAGATATGTTACTAACATAAATTGTACATTTAGATAAAATTTTATTCGCTAAATGTATTTGAGGTTGTGGATCTATTTAAGCAGAATAAATTGCAATAACAAAGTGGATCTGTCTGACTAAATAAGACTGAAATCCACTAATAGAAAGTAAAATTTACTTTTGAGTAAATATGCCCAGGTTCACACAGTGAAGTCCAGGATAACATGAGAGTAAATCCCACTGAAATTACATCTGACTGTGCATGCTTACATTGAGTTCTTGATCTTAAATCATGAAAATTCTACAGTGTTTAGGATTTGATATAATACAAGCAGCCTCTCATCGTGATAAAAATTGAGAGCACAGAAATTTTAAAAGGATTGGAAACATGCATATTTAAAAGGACAGGAAGGCTACAGAGAGATAATTCATATGCCTTCCATTCCCACAATGACATGCAGGACCATCAATACGTATTTTCCTGCTCTAAGCATATTTAATGCAGAGTTTTCATAACAGCTGCTGCTTTCACAAAGCTTTAACCACTGTGGCACTAATTGCAAAAAAAATACTCTCTTGTCTTGGGTACAGTCTTTATCCACATCCCTTTTCTCAGCTAGCTAATGTCAGCTTCAATATCCTAGCCAAAATCTGGTCTTTGATCTGTTGCAGACTTAATTAGAGCCCTTGATCATAATCAGATTTTGGAATCTGGAGCAATTTCAGTGCTTCCATAGCAGCAACATCTGTCAACATACCTAATAAGTAAATGGCAGAATTAATTTTGGAATGAAATTGAGGTGGGGAAAGAATATGGCTCCAAGTCCTGTTAGCAAGGAAGATAAATGTGTCCATTTGTGTGCCATCGCTCTTTCTTTCCTTGTTGGATCATTCCAAAGGAAAAATGAGAAGGTAACATTTACTGACACTTTTTCTGTGTACATTCTGACACACATTAAACATGAAATTCTTACGCCTACTCTGAAAAGAAATATATATAGTATATACCAGAAAGCCTCTTCTCAGAAGGTAACAAAGAAAACCAGTCATGGAAAGGATATGTAGCACCATGACTATACTTTGGACCCCGTGTCAAGCATTACTTGTATGCCATGTCCTGGATAGAAGGATGTGAAAGTCCAATAATATTTTCTGCCATTCCTACCACTCTCTGTACAGCCTACCTGCCTGAAACAGTAATACATCCAAACCAAACAGTACTACAGTATGACAGGATGCTTTCAATCTTCCCTTTGTAGAAAGTGGTAAGGACAGGGCAAGGAAGATGTGCTCTTTTCATATGACACAGAAAATTCAGGTTCTGCTGTGCCCACTTCACCAGTTTCTTACTGTTGAGTGACCAAGCTAACCTGCTCATTAGCTGCACAACTAGAAACTTTTGTTTTTCTCTTTTGTTTTTCCTACATTTAAAACCAGGCTGTTCTTATTACACCAGTCCACCAAACCGTCCACCTCTTTTTGGTAAGCACCCTCATTGTAATCCCGAATAAGGTCCACTACTGTTATATCACCTGATTCTATTGTATCAGAAGATGTGTGATTGTACACATTAAGCCATAACTAATGGTTATTAAAACAATTTTCATTCTCCTCTGAAAATCATGTCAATTAGAAAGCCAGATCATGCATCAAAAAGCATTTCAGTGAAATTTTATCAATAGATTTTCTTGAAATCAGATTTATTTATAAGTAAGCACTATAAGCTTCAGGCTTTACTTCTTGCTCCACTAAGAGGTCCACTATTGTGTGTCTAGTACTCCATTTTAGTGAACTTAATATTTAATTGGTTTTATATTAATTATTAAGCATGAACAATATCTTTTACATGTTAATGAATCAATTAATGGTAATAGTTGAAAACAAAGTAATAGGAGAGCTATGGGAAGCATATGATTCAGGTAACAGCCACATAAAACATTAACTGGAAGTCAGATGTAATAGAAATTAATGAAATAAAATAACTTTATTTCATAACTCAATTATGAAATAAAATGCTTTGCAACTGTTGAAACCACTAGAGGAAAAACACTAGGAATTAGTATAATTCATTCATTCATCTGTACCTCACTAAAGCGCACAATAGGGAATACACATCAAAAGGAATATGGAAGCACTGGCTGTTTTCCCCTTGTATGCCCACTTACTCTTTTGTAAACACTTCCTCTCCAATGGATAGGAATACACAGAATGATTCTTTTTTTTTGATAATTTTTATTGATTTTTAAGAACAAACATAAACAAACAAAACATAAAATATGAAAACATAAAACATTTATTTTGAAAGCGGCATGATCCCGGGTTACATCTCTTCGTACAGACACAAATTCAAGTTCGTGTTCATTTTTATATTCCATTTCATATCTTATTACTATTCTACATTTTCTATATAGCTTCTCCCCTCTTTTAACTTCCCTAATTTTATTTTATTTATTCCATCTCAATTCAAATCGTTATATTTATATTCTTTATCTGTCCTGTTTCAACTATCTACTATCTTTTCTCATTAAACAAAGTTTCTCCTGTAATCACTGATTGGAGTATGATGCCTTTATATCTTTCCCCTAAAATTATAACACTTAATATAATACATAACTTCCATTCGGATTCTGCTTGGTACACGCTAAAGCTACACACTGTATTTTTAAAAAAGAAAAAATTCTAAATGTATAATATAATTAAAACAATGATCCATTCCAATTCAATTCTATCATTAATATTAATATTCATTTAAATCTTAACATTTTACACATTACTTTTCAGATAGATATCATATTCCTACAGGAACACTTATAAACTTTCTATAGTTAGTTCTCCACTCACTTCACTTATATTTTATAAAACATTGAGTAACTAAAATGTTCCCATTCCTTCTTAATTCAATTCTCTCATTTATTTTATTTCATTTATTTTGTTCACAAAAGTTTCACTAAGTTACACTGACTATTTTATCCCTCTTTTTAATCATATGTTGTTTCCCAATTTTCTAAGATTATTTCTATTACAAATATAACAATACAATCTTATGTGCCTTCACAGAATATTCTTTACATCTTTCTCCAAACCTTTGTAACTTCTCTTCCTTTCCTTGTTCCCTTTCTTCTTTTCTCTCCCCTTTGTAGCCCCCTGTCTCTCCACCTCTATTTCCCTCTTCTGTATTCCCCTTTTCTGTTGCTTTCCAACATTATATCCACTTTTCAAATTATTTTTCCCTTTTTTGGCTGTTTTTTTTAAGTCTTAAATTCTCCATTCTCTTTCCCCACTTTCCCCTTTCTTCCCTAGATAAAGTTACTTGTTAATTAAAGATGGCTTCTTCTTTGTCCCAATCTTCTTGTTGCGCAGTCTTTTCTTGTAGTTTCTTGTAGTTACAGATCGCCATTTCTAAGAATTGAAAAACAGAGCCAAAGGAGCCCTTTCCTTCTTGTACCTCTTCTTTATATTTTTTTAAATTCCATTTTCAGTTCATCCAAGGGTAATGCCATTGTAGAATTTTTTAAACAACCACCCAATTGTTTTTAGTCATTCAAATATAATATCCAAAAATCCAAAAGTCACCAAGCAATCCAAATACACATAAATTGTTTCTTTTTACACTTTCTTCTTTTCTCACTTTCTCTTCCTGGGGTTACTATTTGGTTACAAAGTTCCAGTTAAAATGTATCTTTTAGAAGTCAGATTGAGATTTAATTTTAGATTTTTTTGAAGTCCAGGAAATCTCCTCCTTCCAGATCTTGTCCTTATTCTTTTCCTCCCGCTTCCTGCTTATAAAAAAAGGATTTTTTTAGTGTCCAGAAATCTTTGTTGTCCCTTTGGCAATTAATTATATTTGCAGCTTAATGCCTACTAGTGCCAAAGCAGATTTTTCCGATTTCTTATTCAACTCTCTTCATTGTCAATGTAAGGAAGGAGAGAGAAGGAAAAAAAAAACCTTTCCCTTTTCACTTTCATTCGCTGCTTCAGACTCTTCTTTGGAAGCGATGTTATCGTTTATAAAATTTAAATTCCAGGGTACCTTAGTTATTGCTTTTTATCCCAGTCAGCCAAAACCTTCACTTCTTAACTTCCTCCTGCACTTTCTTTTCCGGTTGAGTGCTTCTTTGAGGCGACCATCTCTGACCACCTCTCTACCGCCTTCGGGAAAGGGAATTTGATCAGCCGAGGAGGAGAGATGCGGCTCTCCTCGACCCTGCTGGCACTCCCCCATCTTCACCACCTCTACGGGGTGGCTTAGCCCCGAAGCCAGCTGGCTTGGGGCACTCCAGCGGCAAGCCCAGGCAGAAACTACGCACGATTGTGGATTCCTGCCTGCCGCCGAAGCCCTGCAAACTGGAACCAGGAATATACACAATGATTCTTGTTAATTATCCAATGCTGGGGTAAGAATGGGGTGAATAAAAAGGAAAGCCAACATAAAATATTAAATAGGGTAATGTCATTTATTTTCCACTGAATGTTTGCTTTATTTAGGGATCAAGTTGCTAGTCCTGATTGTTGTTGCTAAATGAGTGCTATTTGTATTATGACCCACTACATATATTTCTAATTTTCTTTTTTGCATTTGTTAAAAAAAGCAAAGAGCAGCAAATATAGAATTTTGGATGATAACTACAGATGAATTCAAAGGTCATTGGAAAAAGCAATCAAGGTCTTCACATAAATATGGTAGCATTGGAAATGGAAGGTTTTAGGTTTTACTATTGTTACTACAGCATGTAATTATAGTCCTTGAATTTGTAAATTGAATGACATTTTTTTTAAATGGTACTCAGTAAACTTATATCCACAACTTGATCCAAAAATGGTGGGGGAGATCAAAGTGTTCTCCACAAAGTCTATGAGAATGGTATAAACTAGGAGAAAAACATTTTTTCTTGATGTTTCACAACATGCCATGGGAGGAGCCTTACTCGTTTGGTAGAAAATCCTGGGAGAGAAACCAGGCTCATATAATTCAGATCTTAGCCAGAGATCTGAGACCTTCAGAAACCACAAATCCATATTTAGGTGGAGACATAAATGAGTGTACATTCTGATTTGGAGAGGCCAAGATACACCACCCAACTTCAGGAAGTGTACAAGTGTAGGCAGAAACTGCCCAACATTTGCAGAAATAAGTTGCATTCTGATTTCACTCTGGGGTGGAATGATAGTAAATAAAGAGAAGAGCAGAAGAAATTAATATTTTCTTCCATTTTCATCTCCTCTTCCTGGAAGACATAACATAAAATTAAGCACACTTCAACAGAGTAAGTAATGCATTATTTAAGTAAATAAACAATTAAGATGTTGCACCTTAAATAATAAATAAATCTATGGGTCTAACCACAAGTTGTCTTAAAGGATCGTGTCATCATGTTGCAGAGGTTTATACTGGCAGAGAATTTAGGGTTCACAGTCCAAAATATGCTAGAAATGTATATGTAAAACATTGTTTCAAACTTCAAAAAACAACATTTGTAATTAGTAAGTTAACTTTAGTTTAGGGGTGGGTTGCATCATACTTATCACTTTCTGGTTCATACTATGCTACATGCATGATTACTTTAAGGCAATGTAATCTGCTGTTGATGCTTAACACAGAGCTGAAAGCAATGTTTTTCAACTCTGGCAACTTGAGGATGTGTGGAGCTCAATTCTGGAACTTGAAATCCACACATTTGGAAGGTTGAGGTTGAGGCCAAGGTTGAGAAACACTTTTAGCTACGTGTTAAATATCAACAGCAGGTAGCTTCAGTGCCAAATATGGTTGATCTTGGACTAGACACTCTGTGTCATCATGATTTATCTTACAGAATTGTTATTATGAGGATAGAAGTGCAAGGAATACCAATCTTGAGTTATTAAAGGAAAGGAAAGATATAAACGTCAGAAACAAACAAGTATGAATTATAGTAGGACAATGGAATACAGAGGAAAAAATATACATAGCACAGAACATGGTCCTTGGCCATTCATTTCTTACTTGGCAAAATTAGTTATGTGTTGGAGATAGCAGAGGTA
The DNA here is from genome assembly GCF_049901715.1 of Pseudonaja textilis. Classification (NCBI taxonomy): domain Eukaryota; kingdom Metazoa; phylum Chordata; class Lepidosauria; order Squamata; family Elapidae; genus Pseudonaja; species Pseudonaja textilis. Next base: position 197,975,595 of record NC_141991.1, on the reverse strand, counting down.
TTCATAAAGCTGAAATTTATGGTGCTAATTATTTCATCTTTTCTGTTCCAAGAATGGTTCTACTAGAAGATTCTTTGGGCCTCAGATCCACCAATCTGACATAGAGAATTACAGTACTGGATCTCATTAGCCCAAGTGGCAGTAATAGTGAGGTGTTCTAAAACAGGGGTGTCAAACTGGCGGTCCACAGGCCAGATGTGTCACATGCCCACCCCAGCTCCATGAAGGGGAAAAACATTGCAATACATCATGTGATGGCAATGGGACATGGTGAGTTTGACGCTCATGTTCTAAAAATATTTAAGGGCACCAATATTTTTTCTTGAAAATTAAACTTTTCTGTAAATACTTTCTCCACAATTCTTCCTTAATATTGAAATATATAATTCAATATAGGTAGCAGACAACTGCTCTCTATTGCCTCAAAATGTCCTTAGACACACAAAAATGATAGCTTAATTCCATCTGCATGTGAATCACATACCAAATTCTTATAGCTATCATAATTTATCTTTTAAATAATATGCAAAAGCCTGAACTGGATTGTTTGACTTCACTTTTCTCTAGGATAGATATTTTATCCATCAATCTTGGTCATATTCCAAAATAAGAAATTATATACTAGACTTAAGTTTTTCCTAAAATTGAAATGGAACATGCTATTTTCATTTTTTGCTCCAAGCACTGCTATATTTTGTCTTGGAGACAAGTGCTTTCAAGTGTCTAATGTTTCATATGGTGTGTGGTAAGAAAGCAGGCTTTTAGTTTGGGGGGAAAAAACATGTTTATGCATATTTCATTTGCATCTGTTCTTTTTCCATGACAAACTGGTAAACTGATTAATTTGGCTGCTCCTGACCCAAGAATAAATTTAGCATTTGCTTAAGTCTGTTTCCTGAAAAATCAAATATCAATAGTACAATAGTTCATTATTCTTGTTTTAAAATTCTGAAATAGATGTGTTTTGGATGTTTTACTGTAAGATGAGATGGGCAGCACACAAATCTAATGAGTCAATCATCAATCAGTCAATCAATAAAGTGAAGCACAACTGAATTTTGGGTAGATGTAGGGAATTGTGGATCTCAGTTTTTCACACAATTTCTAACTGGTCTCTGCACATATTGATACATTTTGCCTATCTTTGTGAAATCACCTTTTGCAATTTCAAATGTTAAGGATCTACATGATTTTGATTTTGGTATCAAGCATTCTGTTTACAGTTTAGACTATGATAAGCTTTTAAAATTGATGTGGCAGACCCCAAGCACATATTTTCTAGACAATTTATCTGCCATAATTTCTCCCCTGTTAAAATTAAGTAGATACTTATAAAACATTGGTTGTAAATAACAACTTCACCATGTCTTTACCTTTCCTAAGCTTGATGTGTCTTCTTAACCACAACAGCTTCCTGGATTGCAGATACAATGATGAAAGTAGACTGGGTTGTAGGAACTCATAAATACTCTAACATCTTTCATAAGTGAACATAATTAAAAACTGGATCACCTTGCCAGATTTCATTATGTTGTCTGCAGCATACTATATCATATAGCCCTTCCTACATTATGGTGATCCTTCAGATTCCAATAATTTTCCAAAATTCTCACTGCTATCACGCATTGCTTTATGAGCCTTCTAAACAGTGCTCTCCAGACATGTTGATCTATAATTCCCACTCACCAGCATTGCCATTGGCCATTAAAGGAGGTATAGCAGATGGTGGGAGTTTGAATTCTATTAGAAGTATCTAATTCAGTACTATGTGCAGTGTGTATAGAATTGCAATTTTCATTCACATTGAAAATTATTCAGAACTATATTGTTGGGAAGCACCTGGCCTGATAGGAGGCGGGAAACCAGCACAGAGTTAATCTTGAGCCATTGCAGAACCACAAAAGAGCATGGATGGACACACCCAAGTTCTAATTGTTCCCAAGAGCAGGCTGCCAAACTAAGGAATTCCTGTACTATAGGTAAAACATAATAGTTAGCTCGTATTCTGCACATGTGGGTCTGGTTGTTCACCTCTGAAAATACAGAGTAATTCCTATTGAACTCCATGAAAATCAGTTTGGACTAGATTTGTAAAGGATCCCCCTGCAAGAAATTATTTTGATGCCTCTGTTTCTTCTCCTCTTTCTTCTACCCCCATCTAGTCCGATATTTTGCAATCATTTAGAGTGGACAAAAAGCAAGCAAGTATAATCATTTACATCAGTAAATGTTAGAAAATGCAGAATGTAAATTGCTTCTCTTTTCTTCCTTAGGCTATTATTTCTCATACATCTTAGGGTTGTTGACAGAGACCTGCAGTTTGCTTCAACTAAAATTTGCTTAATAGCTGCTTTCTCCATCTACTCTGGAGAAACCAGATGTGGTTGGTTATTTTTTGCCAAAGGGGTTTTTTTTTTTTTGAAGGTGCTGCAGACACATTGTCACCATTTGTGCAGGAGTCAAAGATCATTGAATTGTCAATGCTTCACAGTGACACATCAAAAGAGCAGCTCTAGCAATTGGGCAGGTAAATTGTTTCAGCTGTTGACTTGATTATTGTAGCTTTCTTTTTGCCCAAGAAGTTGTGCAGATAAGAAATTATTTTTAAGTGCCAATAGAAAATGAAATATTACAAATCTACAGTAATGCTAGCTTGATTATTTAAGCTTGCTAGCACATAAACTTCTCAATTTATTATCATAGAGTAATTGTTATTGTAAGACAACAATTATATCCAGGTATACATCCAGGTATATTGTGAGACAACAATAACATCCAGGTATAACTAAAGAGCTTGTAAGTTTCATTTCAAGTATCCTGAGCAACATGTAAACTCTGCAGTCTCTTCACAGCCAAAAGTGTCCAGTTATTGGTCAGACAAGTAGGTTGTCATATACAGTACAAAAGAGCAAAAGGAAAATAGACCAATTTGTTGTGATGCCATTAATGTGAGAGCAAAGCATAATGTTGATTTTAATGACATTTACTTGAAGTCAGTGACCTTGGAACTATTGTGCTCTCTGGCAGGAAACCTGCTGCTTTTCCCTTATATCTCAGTGTGTATAAAAACCAGATATAATCCAGACAGACTGAGTGGCATGTGTGAAATTGTGGATCATCCATCATTTCCAAAGCCTTGTCAGGACTTTGCCATCTATTCTCCATCTATTATTGCATATTCCACATGCAATGGCAGTTTGGATTATTGATGTCAGTTTTTAGCTGACATGTTAGAGAGCTGAATTATAGTAAGTCTATCATTATTAGTGTGTTTGTTGTTACAGACGGGAGAGAGGTTGTGTTGAACACAGTGTACAAGGCAAGCAATTCTACATTGATTTTTTTAAATATATAAACTTACAGAATCAAAACAGTGGGAAGATGTTCCCCCAGATTAATACTGTGTGTGTACTGGTTTCTTAGTGGACTTCAAGGTCAAATAAATGGTCAAGCAGAAAGCCAATTAAATAGGTCAGCGCTGCTAATCAGCTGAAGGGGATTAAGAAAGCAACCACTGGGATAATAGGAAGACATTTCTGTGATCTGCATTACTATTCCTTTGAGGAGAAATTTACTCGACTGAGAAACTAGTGTGAATGGTTTTTAAAGTGGATTGTGAAAATAAATTGATATGCAGATTATGTAATTCAATTTTGGAGATGGAATTCCCAAACATCTTTACAAGTCAAGTAAAAAAAACCTGATCAATACTTTAAAGAAGAATTGTCACGTGTTTAAATTTCTCTCCCCTTGCCCCCAACCTAGGGTTCATCTTCATCCCTACTAACTGCAGCCTGCAAATGCTTTGCCAGCTGTTTTTAAAAGATACTAGACAACCTGTGACTTTGTTTCAGAGATATTTCATTTCCTGAGCAGAGAAGCAGAACGATGGCTTATGGGGAAAAATGTAATGGGACCAGGATCGAATTGTGATTTCCTCACTGAGTTTCCTTGAGAGAAACTGACAGAGAGCATTAGAAACGTAACTTTCCATCTGCCTGCATAATTCCTAACCAGGAATTATGTATTGCTTATTGGGTATTATGTAAACTTTTCTCACTCAGTGGTTCTAACATGATAGATGGTCCTCCTTTGAACCCACCTGCACAAACACTTTTATTAAAATTTACCAAGAGAGAGAGAGAGATGGAGTTTCTCGTAACTATCTAACTCCTCTGATGAATCAGATAGTTGGTCAATGGGTCAAATACTGTTCTGGCTCTGTTTGTCTTGGTTTTAATAAAATTGAAAAGTGAAAGAAAAAGGTTTGAAGTATTAGGGTAATGGGTAAATCTCTGTATTCCTTTGTTTAGCTGTGGCTGAAAAATGCTAGGACAATATTCCTGGGTTTAGTTTGCTTGCTTGCTTGGTTTCTTTTGAGGAGCTACATGAAGAACAAATCTTTAAGTAAGAGGTCCTTGGTGCTCTCTGAGCTTGTTTATGTTCGTGCATACATTTCATTACCCAGACTAGGTAACATCATCAGTGTACTGCAGGGGTCTTCTTGACAGCTTTAAGACTTGTGGACTTCAACTCCCAGAATTCCTCCTCCTGTCATGTTAGGAATGTCAGGAATGCTGGGAGTTGAAGTCCATAAGTCTTAAACTTGCCAAGTTTGAAGACCCTTGGTGTATTTTTTGGATAATGAAATGTCTGCAAGAAAAAAAGCAAGCTCAGAGAGCACCAAGGACCCCTCATGTCAACCCTACAAATATTCTCCTTTAATGAGTAAATTTCTCCTTTAATAAGTAAAATTTTAAGTGTTTGAAACTATGAGGTACAGTGGATCTTTAAATGTCACACAGTCCTGACTTCTAACTGAACCTGAACTAAATTTGTTAAATCTGGGAGGACGGTTCAAGAATGGAGGCAAGACTCAGATAGCAACAACAGCTCTTTATTTGTGACTTCAGATCTGAGCGATTAACCCCCGCCGCAGCAGCCCCTTATATAGGGCTGGCTGTGGCTAGGCAGCCAATGAAGGCGATTTGAGTTTGCCGCTCTTGGCAGGGCGATTTTGCCGCTCTTGGCCAATTGCATCAGTCTATGGCGACCAATCACTATCGGCTTTCAGCGGGCCAATCAGATTTGCAGGCTATGAGCCTGCTAGTCTGGAACAAAATTAATAAAAGAATAAAATGTGTTCCTTTCTTTCATTTCATTCACATTTACAGTGATGGGAAGAAGAGAAGGGACCGAAGGATTCAAATGGGACTGGTTTGAATTAATTTACCATGTGCTAAATTGTAGTTTAGGGAAGTGTGCCATTATTATGAGCTGTTTGCTTTGCCTTGAAAAATTGCAGAAATTGCAAAAAGAGAAAATGGGAGTATATTAACATATTCCCAGGACACTTGAAAATAAATGGCTTCAGGTGATTGCCTACAGTAAACCAATCAATTCTTTTAAATTATTTATTTTCTTTTTCAAATCTTTAAGTATCAGTACCATATTGGGATCTATGTGGCTGCCAGATTCATTTTATAACCATGTTACTAACGTAACAACTGCAATGATTCACTTAACTGGGACAAGAAAGGTCATAAAATCAGCCAAACTCACTTAACAACTGTCTTGCTTAGCAACAGAAATCTTGGGCTCAATTTGGTCCTGAGTGAAGGGCTACCTATATATCATATTCCAGTCATCATTTATTGTTATGTAAGAGACACGCTGAGACAAAAGAGGAAATTTGGAATTCTCTGGCAAGGTTGATAGCATCTTTTCGGAATAACAAAAGCTTATGCCTTTTAATAAAATGCCTTATTAATTTCCACCAGATTCCTCCTGACTTTTGAATAGCACGGAAAAAACACTATGGCCCTCCTACTACTATTTCTGGCAAGGTAGGTTGAGTTGCTCAAAATATTGGCTAGCATAATGAGGAAACACAAAGATTGTGGCCTCACATTGAAAAGGCTGAAATCTACATGAGCCCACAGAACATATATGAGATCTCTGATCTGAGGCCATTCATCACCAAAGTGTAAATACTAACAACTCATGTTATGCTTTAAAAACCAGCTGGCTAAATATCTGAGAACTATTTGAAAAAGAAATTTGTTCCTTTATGAATATTGAAAAAAGCAGCCATTAAGACTGACCAAGATATTTGGTTTCAGCTTTCCTAAATGCACCTTAAAAATCACTTAGAGTCAATAAGGGCTAACCACAGGAGTTCTGGCTCACCATAACCAACCACGTATCACTTATATTAAACCGCTTCTAAGGGATGATAAAAAGTGTTTTCTAATCCATCATTGGCCGGCTTTTAAGCTGGCACAAAACTTCTGAAACAGAATCCACACAGTGGTACTGGCCTTACATTAAGCACAGCAGGAGAAACACATGTGCCTCACTTCACATTTGCAGTCTAGACTGTGTCAAGTCACTCTATATGAACATCAGATGGGGGTTTTCATTTATTTATTTTTTAAAATCACTTTTCTCAGTTTGTAGAACAAAAGTGAAAAACATGCATCTCTATATCTGCAATTCACAAGGTCACCCCAATGTTCATATGCTAAATTCACCTTCTTTACGTAAGGAACATTTTGGAAAGCATTTGTGACAGTATTGAGAAGGATTGTGAGTTTTAATGTCAAAGAATGTGTATATATAAAGTCTTACAAGTGCATGGATATTTTATCTCCAGTTAATGGTGAGGACAGCTTATGCAGCTTCAATAGTCATAAGACTATCAGAATAGTGTTACTGTTTGTTGAGCAAAAATCTGGTTTTAGCATCTGTTCTATCAAATGCTATGAATGTTTAAAAGAGATTTTTGTGGTTTTCTTCTTTGGAGAATGCTTGCGTACCTAAAACTCCAATGTAAGCATTTTGGGGATAAGTTACAGGAATCCCACTCACCCACCCACCCACCCCAAACTATAGAGTTCTTCCTTTACTGAGAGATGTCTATGAAGATTCTTAATCATCCAGGTCACGGTTGTCATGGTTGGACTTTCTTGAAAAGAAAAGATGCTTAAAAATTCTATTAGTAATTATCCAGAGTATCTGATAATAAATAAGTATATTTGTGGACAGGAGGAGGTAATAAGAATGTGAATGTTTATGTCCTGAAAAGAAAACATTAAAAAAGAACATATATTCTGAAGATTAGATGCAAATCGCTCTAAGAATTATGATGTCATTAGGCACCTTCAAGCAAATTATAATGCTAAGTGTGTGTGTGTGTGTGTGTGAAAGAGAGAGGGAAGGAGGGAGGGAGGGAGGGAGGAGGGAGAGAGAGAGAGAGAAAAAAATAGAACATAGAATCATAGGAAGGGACCCCAGATGTCCTTGTTCTGGTCAGTTGCAATTTGTTCAATCAATCAGATCAATCAGAATAGAACTGGAAGGGATCTTTCAGGTCTTCTAGTCCAACCGTCTGGTCAGGCAGGAGATCCTATTACCATTTCACACAGGTGGCTGTCCAGTCTTTTCCAGTGATGAAGCACCTACAACTTCTGAAGACAAACTGTTCCATTGGTTAATTATCCTTACTATTAGGATGGTCTTCCTTAATTCCAGGTTGCTAGTCTCCTTGATTAGTTTCCATCCATTGTTTCTTGTCTTGATCCCTTCTTCTTTGTGGCAACCCCTCAAATACTGGAATGCTGCTATTAATGATTAATTAATTATTAATTAATTAACTATTAATTATTATTAATAGTTAACTGCTGTTTGTTAGCAGTGCATCAACTTGTATCTTAGCAACATAACAGCTCCTGTTTGCTTGGAATTCTATATTTTAAAAAAATTCACCCTTCAGACTGGATGTGGGAAGACCCACTACAGACATAGTAGGTGGTGGAGTGTAGCTTTGATGAAACACTATCAGTTTATTGTATATCAAGGTGGAATAAAGAACACCCCACTCCAAAGTCTATATATGGTAATACTGATTCCAGTTAGGCAATTTGGTTGCTATTCTTGTATTATTTCTAATGGACACTCATACACAAACATACATATAAACACATACTATAGGTACACAGAAAAGGCCAGGATATGATAGCCTCCTTAATTGAAACTAGGAAGCTTTCAAAAATCATATTTAGATGGTTGACCAAGTCATATGCAATTGGGCATTATCAGGATATGAAGTGATTTCAGAGCAGTGGTGGGATTCAAAAATTTTTTACTACCAGTTCTGCATATATGGCTTGGTGGGTGTGGCAGGGAAAGAATATTGTAAAATCTCCAGTCAGAGGTGGTAGCCGGTTCTCTGATCTACTCAAAATTTCTGCTACTGGTTCTCTAGAACTGGTCAGAACCTGCTGAATACCACTTCTTTCTCTGCTTCAGAAACAATTGAACTGATGATTCACAAATTTGATTTCTTGTAAGAACATATTAATCTTGTTGGAAAATATCCAAAGAGATGGTGTTATTCTAGGTTATCATGCACATACCTACTTTTCTTTCAGTAATTAACTATCTGCTTATGAGCCCATAAAGGTCCCAGTGCTTCAGAATGGCCAGTTTTGAAAAGGTAAATATTATTTCAAAATGAAGGTATAGCACAACAATCAACTCTGCCAGTCATTAAAATCTTCCCTCATTTCCAAACAGCATTAAAACTAGAAGGATACTTCAAAAAGTGTTTTGTTCCCAAATTATCCAATAACTAAATCAAAAGGAGGAGAGGGAAGAGGAATTAAAAGCAGCCATCTGGAACGCATAATGCGAGAGATCTGCAAAGCATTAGAAGGTCTGGAAAGTGGCTGGTTGAATTCCAGGGAGCCAAGATAGACTTCAAAGTCTGGCTGCAGATCAGTGAAACAGTTGATCAACTCAGATATTTTAAATGGGTGTCAATGAGTAAATTCTTTTACTTTTTATCTGTTTCATTTGTGTGGGAAAACACAACCACGGATGCTATGGGTTCTTCATTAATTTCATGCTGACTGGCTTGGTTCAGTGTATATTTTTTAACACTTGAATCATTTTACTTCAAGACCATTTTAGTTAATGTTGTTTCATATTGCATTAAAGACAATCAAAGATCTAAAATACACAACACATCTAAAAGAAAAACATGTGCCTGAAAAAATGATGGGCTCATTTAGAGCATTTTTTCTGGGGCAGAATTTCACACATTAAAGAAAACGTGTTTAAGGTCTTAATTTTCAGAAAGAGAAATGTTGAAAAGAAAGTAAAATAGATACTCCTTCCCTTCCTTTATCAACATTGCACCAATGGAATTCAACCTCATTTCTGCAACTACAAGTATTTCTTTTAAGTGGGTTATCCACTCACTGATTAATCCTTGCTTTTAAGCTACTTGTGCTGTTAGACCAGGGCTGCCAACTCCTGACCCATGGGCAAGATGCATCATGCACTGGCCACACCCAGGCCCAGTTTAGCAAACGGGGGGAAAGTCCCGATATGTCACATGATGCCACCGTGACGGTGTGAGCTTGACACCCCTGTGTTAGACCAACAAGGTCTCAAATAAGGTGCTCCACAGATAGGTGGAAGCTCTAGCTTCCAAGGAATGTTGTAACTAATACTCAAAACTGGCTAGGAATTTAATTCCAGTACAAACACATCTGGGATATAAAGGATATAAATTTCAGTTAGTCAATAAGTCTGGCAAGGTTGAGGAACCAAATGAAAGTTCTCCGTGCCAAGTTTTCCAAGGTTCACATCTAGGGTAAAAAGTGGAGAAATGATTCTTATTTTTATTTCTCTTTTTGACACTCAGAATTCCTCTTTTATTTGAGCAGTGGGAGAGAAAATTTGTTTGTACAGGACTGGATGGCATATTTTAATAACGTGTCTTGTTAAGGGCCAAGTGGAGCAAATGGTCAGTTTTAAGTTTCTGGGTGTTACCATAAAAGAGGACCTGACCTGGGGTGCTCACATTGCTGCACTGGTCAAAAGGGCCCAGCAGAGATTATACTACCTGAGACTTCTCAGAAAACAACAACTGAATGAAAAACTGCTGGTGACCTTCTATCGCTGCACCATAGACAGTATCTTAACTTACTGCACCTCTGTATGGTTTGCCAATTGCACAGTGGCAGATAGGACAGCACTCCAGAGGGTTATCGTCATTGCCCAGAAAGTCATTGGTTGCTTTCTCCCCTCTTTGGAAGAGCTTTATAGCTCCTGCTGCCTTAAGAAAGTTCAGAACATTCTCAAAGATCCATCTCATCCTGGGCATCCTTTTTTTGAACCATTACCATCTGGCAGACGGTACAGAATAATAAAAACAAGGACAAATAGGCTGAAAAACAGCTTCTATCCCAGCGCAGTAGCTCTTTTGAATTCTGCTGTATAGTGCAAAATTAATGCAATATCAGGGGTTTTCAATTCAATGTATAAAATGTGAAGGATGTATATTTGTGTTTATTTTCATAGTCATAATGTACACTGAAGATGGTATTTAATTTCATTGTACGAGGTAAAGTAAACATGTTGGGAAAATATCTTCTAAGAGATATAAAGACTGTCCTGATGGGTATGGAGACTTCCCCCTATTGCCATTTCCACTGTCGCAGAGCAAAAAAGGCAGCGGTGGTCCCTCACTCCCTACAGGTAAGCTTGTGCTAGCAAATTCTGCCCACCTACTGCTTCCTTCTCTGCATGAGTCAGAAATCTATTGCATATTAGGCAAACCCAAGTGCATCACTGAGACAAACCAGAAAGCACTAATTTGGGTATCTAACAGGAAAAAAAGATTGCCTTCCCAGTACATTGGAGAAGGGAGTAAAGTTGTGCATTCCAATTTGGAACAATGTCCAATGTGCTATACTTGCATTTCAGCAAAATATTCACGTGGATCAATGTTTAGAAGAGAGGGAGACAATGGGCACCTTTGGAGTAAACAGGAGATGATTTGCTCATTCCCTCATGGCACAATGGAGACCAAGAGTTCTTGTCCCCCCTTAAACATGAAGCCAGCTGGGTGATCTTGGGCCAATCACACTACAATTACAGTAGGAAGACATTATGGTTTATTTACTATCAGATCAACCTTAAAATACTGTAAAGAAACTTGCTAAATTCTGTGTTTGGTTATAATCCTAATTTCTTGTCAGTGCTAACATATCTATAATGATATTTTACTTAGCTTTCATCTTATAAAAGCTGGTCTGTTACTGAAAATAAAGAAGACAAAGGGGATGCATTGCTTAATCATTCAAGGTCTTCCGTTCGCACATCAGATAGAAAATATGCAGAGAAATTAGCTCTCTGTGGCTGGATACACCCATTGAATTGTGTCATGATGTGGTCTGCTTCTTTGTGTAGGCATACCATATTTGGATGGCAAAATCTAGATGATCTTTAGAAGGCAACACAGAGTTTTCTATATGTCTTCATTGCTATCTTGTAATTGCTTAGAATGCAGAAGTTTAGATGCTTTCTGAAGTCATCCATGGTAATTTGTGACTATAGTTTATGATTTAGCATTTTGTGTGGTCTGTGGTCTCTTCTGAAACACAGAATCACTTGGATTACATCATTAGCTGGGAAGGCATAATATTTCCATTTTCATGATCAGTTTTTCCTATTAATATATTACCTCAAAGTGTCCTGTTTCAATAAACTATTTAGTTCCTATAGCAACATATTACCTGTACTGACATTTACCAAGCAAAAGGGTTTCTATGGCTAATGTCACCCCTGCCTATTAACCCTCTCCTGTCTAACCTTCCAGCTTATAACAACTTATTTCAATTTCATATCTAAGTGAGGAAATCTGACTTCCTTTAAGCCAAGGGTTTCAAACTGCAGCATCACAATGGTGTCATGTGACACATCAGGACTTTTTCCCCCTTTGCTAAACCGGGCAGAGGTGGGGGCCAGCACATGACACATCTGGCTGGTACTTTGCTTGTGTGGAGTGACCATTCAAAGTTACAATGGCACTGAAAAAAGTGACTTATGACCATTTTTCACACTTATGACCATTACAGCATCCCCACAGTCTTGAGAGGCCAGGCGAGGAGATGCGTGCCTCGATGTGAGTGATATTGAGTTGGTCATGCCCAGCTAGTCACATGACCACCAAGTCACACCCACCAAATTTAATCCCACCCCTGTGTAACATGCATCAATCACTCTCCTTAAGATGGAATGGAGAGTAACCAGGAGAAGGAGGAGGAGAATTCTGAAAGAACAGCAAGTTTAGCCAGCTGTCAAAAATAATTCTGGCTTAGTGCAGATATTCTATGGAGGTGTAGTCAGTCTCTCTTTGAACATACCCACATAAAAAAGTTGTGCCAAAATACAATTGATTTGTGGTTCCATTTGGACATGGCTTTAATGCTATTCCAGAGGGAAGAAGGTTTTAACATTGCAACAGCCAGTGACTTTAGTACCTTGAGTATGAGTTGTGGATAAGATGAAAGCAACATCATGAAAACATGGCCAAAGAAAGAAGTGCCATTGCACATCCAGGTCATTCTATTCCTTCAAAACATCTGCACAGGCATTGTGTCCCTGTTGCTAGTTACCATTAGAGGAAATGAGATGAATGCAACAATATGTCAGCTATATATTTTTATCAATTGATCTGCTTTATCAGGTTTTTTTTAAAATCTCTGAAGAAATGAAACTTTTTCCAGCCAAATGTTTAACATAGTTCTTGTTTGATGCTTAACGTGTGCTTTACGACAATTTTGCATCACTAGGGGCTCAGTGGCTAAGACACTGAGCTTGTTAATCAGAAACATCAGCAGTTTGGTGGTTTGAAGTCCTAGCACCACATAACGGAGTGAGTTCCCGTTATTTGTCCCAGCTTCTGCCAACCTAGCAGTTCGAAAGCATGTAAAAATGCAAATAGAAAAATAGGGACCACTTTGGTGGGAATGTAACAGTGTTCCATGTGCCTTCAGCATTTAATCATACCAGTCACATAACCATGGAGACATCTTCGGACAATGCTGGCTCTTCAGCTTTATAATGGAGATGAGCACCGCCCCCTAGAACCAGAAATGACTAGCACGTATGTGCGAGGGGAACCTTTACCTTTAGAGTCTGTACAATTGAAACATGTTAGAAACACTTTCCAAGTAGTCCTATGTAGGTGTATCATGATGAGGTTTTTTTTTGAGGGGTGGAGGGTGGGTGGGACAGATTTAAAACAAGGTGGGCATCGGACTGTAAATAGGCATTTTTATTTACTATTTATGAACATGTTTCCTTTTAGGTTTAGCTCTCTAATCCAAAAAAAGTGTAGATGGTTGTCAACTTCCACTCAGAGTTTTGCCCCTCCAGCAAAAATTGCATGATTATGAGTTTTTCCCCCCCGCAAGAAACTCTGTTAGTGATAGATTTTGAGCAGACTAAGCTAGCTGTTAAGCAATGAGTTATGGATCTGGAAGGAACATTAGAGCAAGTCTGCCTCTTGAGAGATTTAAGAATTCAGTCATTTAGTTTGAAGCCAGAAAAATATTTAAGTCAATGTACAGTGCCAAACTATAATTTTTTAATGTTAGCATATTTAATGTTTTGCCCATGGCCATGCTGGAAAGAAAAATCAAGAAAAATCCATATGCACACAATTTGTCTTTTCTTATATTTTAGGAGGTATTACTAAATCAGTTGTTCTTTTTCTTTTGCCCAGTACATTTTATAAGAATATTGATGCACTAATTAGCTTCCATTAGTCAATTTACAAAGATACACAGACTCATTTTAGCGCTACTTCTTGCTATCTAACTTCCTAATTATATAAACTCCATTTCCTCAAATGTAAGATTTTGCTTCCTTGATCACAGGCCTCGACAATGGGTTTGACTGGCTCATCTTAGTGCTTCTGTTTTTAATTATCAATTTATACTTTTATCATTTTATATGAATACTGCAATGTTCTATAGAAATAAGAAGCCCCATATCTTTAGACGCTACAGTTTGCTTCTATTTAATAGCAACCATATCTTTGGGGTCCTGTTTGGTACACAAAAATGACAACCCACTCAAATATAAACCTGTCTCGGGGAAACAATCCACTTCCAAACACATATGTCTATGAATGGTAGATATGTAAGTCTTCTTCAAAAAGTGCAAACCTATTTGTTATGAAAATGGAGATTTCCCCTCCCCTCCTCAATAATGTGAATGTCTCCCCAAAAAAACCAACCAGCACGAGAATTGGGAGAGGTTTCTGCCTGTGCCTGTTTTCCTAGGACAATTAACAAATCCAAAATCATTTGTGGGAAATTGCCCTCCTTTTTAAAGTTTATGCAACAAATTGAGATATTGATCTGAACGTGTCAATAATCACACTAGAATAGAATAGCATTCTTTATTGGTCAAGTGTGATTGGACACACAAGGAATTTGTCTTGATGCAAATGCTCTCAGGGTACATAAAAGAAAAGATACATTCGTCAACAGTCAATTATTAAGGTACAACACTTAATAATAGTCATAGGGTACAATATGCAATCAAATCATACTAGGAAACAGTCAATATAAATCATAAGGATACAAGCAACAAAGTTACAGTCATATAGTCGCAAGTGGGAGGGGATGGGTGATAAGGAGTGATGAGAAGATTAATAGTAACAGTAGTGCAGATTTTGTAAATAGTTGGACTGTGTTGAGGGAATTATTTGTTTAGCAGAGGGATGGCGTTTGGGAAAAAAATGTTCTTGTATCTAGTTGTTTCTGATGTGCAGTGCTCTAATCTAAAGTCTATCACCATTTCTACGGTTTGGGGTGTGTTCACTTCCAGATTGTTCCAGTTATACCACAAGGCAAGTTGAACAACCTCCTGTCTGTATGCGGATTCATCATTGTCTCGAACGAGACCAATAACTGTTGTATCATCTGCAAACTTCAGTATTTTAACAGATGGATCATTTGAGATGCAGTCATTGGTATATAATATAACTAGTCCTGTAACTTCCAATTCTATACAATATGTTAACCAAGAAATCAAGAGATGAAAATGTATTTTTGTTGAAGATTTGTATACTGAATCTTTTCCCATGAAGCTCAAGGTGGTATTTATGGCATTGCCCTCCAATGTATTCTTCCTAGAGATTTGTGTGGTAGGTTAGGCAGAGGAAGGATCAATGCCACATGTTGAATTTCACGTTGAATGTAAATCTAAACCTAGCATTCAATATCCCTGCATAGCTTGTTAACACTACTTTCTATTAAGAAACATTCTGGTACTATGCCCATTATGTTCACTGAGCCTCAAAAGTAAGAGGCACAGACTGGGATAATTGTTGACCTTAATTACCTATATTTAAATATATATGGTAATCAAGGTCCTAGAAAAAATGACTGGACACCCTACAATTTGGCTAGAATATACGCATTAAAACCTGGTGAAGTCAGTCAGCTCTTGTTTTCATTTTATGTCTCCTCTGTGACACAGTTGTGGATAAGACCATGGCCCTGAGCACTTCCTCCGTTCATATAATCTCTCTCTTGTTCTCACAAGTCACTAATTCAGTTTGACCTCACTAGGCATACTTGTTTATTTGCTTTCCCACTTCTGCATCCGCTTAAGATTCTTTCTGCTAGTATTTAAAAAAAAAATACTGCCAATCACACTCACCACATTTGGCATCACATATGTAATCCAGATGAAAACTATTTTTATTGTCTTTTCCATCCATTTGCTTTTCTACTTATTGCTGATGACTAAAGTGGCAATTTAAAAAACTTACTAGGTGAATACAGTTGAGCTAAACAAACTTTTTCAACTTGGGTTGCTCCATTTAAAAGAATGATAATCATTCACTTTTTTAAAAGAAGAGGTTCTTTCACCAAAGGGGTCTTTACCAAAGACCCCAACAGCATTTCTGCAAATATGATAGCTTTTATGCAGTTGCCACTATTGAAAAAAGATGAACGCAAGGATCCATGCCCCAAACTCCTGTCAGAATTAAGGAAAAAAACTAAGCATGAATATTACGGATAATTAAAAGACAAATTAGATAAAGAGATAGGTAAATGCCTAAAATATGCCTACTTTACATTTTGAAGAATTTTGGGATGAAAGTGTTCCTTATCTTTAGGTTGATCCAAGTAAAGTTGGCTAAGTAGCCAGTGTTTCAATTGTTTAACATAAATGGTAGCTTTTAGAAGCTGTACTCAATTGCTTTTGCTTGTGCCCACCAGAACTTAAAAAATAAAGTGCAGATATCCATGCAAAGCTGGTCTTATGACAGCCTTGGTTGAGAAGCTGTATCATCAGGAAGATGTCAATAGTCAGTTATAGCTGGAAACTGAAGTCCAAGATACAACAAAGAAGAAAGAGTATTTTGTTGACCAAGTCAGCTGTCAATCCAAGATGTCAATGGGTTTAGTCAATCCAAGATGTTCCACTGCAAGAGCTGGCACTGCACATTTTGGTTTTCTTTGGTATGTGTACAAGAAGTGGTATTCAGCAGGTTCTGACCAGTTCTAGAGAACTGGTAGAGGAAATGTTGAGTAGTTCGGAGAACCGGCAAATACCACCTCTGACTGGCCCTGCCCCCATCTATTCTCTGCCTCCCAAGTCCCAACTGATTGGCTGGGTCTTCTTTTGTTGCCCTTCACAGGAGAATGGGATTGGAAAGCAGGTTAGTGGAATGGGGAAGGAATGGGATTTTGCAGAAACCTTCCCCCAGGAGTGAGGAGGGAATGGAGATTTTACAATATCCTTCCCCTACCACGCCCACTAAGCCACACCCCCAAGCCATGCCCACAGAACCGGTAGTAAAAAAATTTTGAATCCCACCACTGATGTGTACAAGTGTTGGCTACCTAAGATTCAGGAGTTGGTAAGGTTTCTAACTCAGACCATATTATTACAAGTTTAAGGTATAGAGTTCTTAATGGCTGAGATTTAAATTCAGTGAAGGTGTTTGAAAGAAATGAGACTCTAATCGTGATGCAAGCAGGGCTCCTGAGAACCAGCCTAATTGTGTCAGTCTCTTATCTTGCAGTTGGATCTAACATCCAGATCCAGAGTATAGAGAGGCCTTTCATGAGCCTCCATTTATGTAGAACATGGGTGTCAAACTTGCGGAGTCATGTTGCCATAGCATAATGTTTCATGATGTTTTTTCCCTTCATGGAGCTGGGGTGGGCATGGCCTGCAAATGACGTATCCAGGCTGCAGGCCCCAAGTTTGATACCCTTGATGTAGAGGAACTGTTAACTGAAACCATTATCCAGCAGCAGTAATGGAAGCTATGAGCCATTATTTTAAATTTCTGCTGATGCTTCAACATCACAGTGTTATGCAATAATTTGGAAATAACTCAGATAATATATTTCTAACATTTTCTTTGATGCCTTTCCAAAGAATCCTAAAGAAAAATGCATTAGTACACAAAATGATAAAAATGATTATTTTGGGGGGGCATGGAATCCTAGGGCAGGTATCAGGTCCAGATTTTGGCTGTACTTGTATATTAATTGAAGCCAAAATGCCATTTTTGAATGAATATGAACCTAAAGTAACCTATGGACGAAAATAATGTATGGACCTATCTATATAGTTCTGACAGTTATGTGAATATAACTCTTCCTTAGGGGAAAACATTTATGTAAGTGTTCTCTTTTAAATCGGAAGATATATATCAGTTTATTGGAAGCTTATTATATTCATATTCTTCCTTTGTTCCAAAGAGTAATGATTGATAATCACATAAAGCATATAAAACTTGCTGCCTTTCCATATTTCTGTGATGGAAAGCATCTTATATTAAATCATACAATGACAGACTACCATATTTGAATAATAAAATATCCCTCTTAATATGCTAATACTACTGGCAATGCATCATGGAAACAAATGTCAGTGATTAAGAAGCTTACTAACATTTTATTGCTTTCATCTGTTCACCTAATGGTGATTTGTTTTTCTCCCAGTTACATCCTGGCTTTCTCTTAATTAAACGAAATAGCTAACCTAATCCAATAAACAAATTACCCAAGTATGATCCAACTGCAGATTTTCCAAAAACATTGTTTTCAAAGTAAACAGGTTAGATAGTCAGCTCTGCCATATACACCTGTATGAATGCCCTTTGTAAACTGCACCCCCCTCTCTGAAAATTCATCAATTACAAACATGTGGTTTACAATGTACTTCTAACTTTGTTAATATGCTTTTAGCAAATATTATAAGCGTCCTTAGCAGCAATAGAAAGTAATGAGTTGCCATGTTTTTTTTCAGGTGTGCAGGATTCCAATTGAATTCAGCATTTTTCAACCTTGACCACTTCAAGAAGTGTGGACTTCAACTCCCAGAATTGAATCCACATATTTTAAATTGGCTAAGATTGAAATACAGCCAGTTTGAAGGATATGTTGGACCAAGTCACTTGTACCTAGCAAACGTCTTTTATAGCAATAATGCAGAAATTGTGGAATATGATTGGAGTAAGGAATAATAACCCCCACCAAAGTAGTATGCTTCAATACAAAAAAGCAATTTCCCCCAAAGTTTGCTTTTTGTAATGGTATTTGCCCCTAGCGAGGTGCATTCAGTCAAACTAGTTTTAAACTTTTAGTGGCAAATGCAATTTTTTGAAAAAAATTGCTCATGGTTTGAAGTATATACAAGAAATCTGAATGAATTTGCTTTAGAGAGAGGCCCTAAATATATAACTGATTGATAGAAGAATGATTGAATCACTTGAAGGTGGCACTTAGTATATATTTAAAAGGAATTTATACTTAGTTATGTATTATCTTTTTAAGATATATACATGTGTGTATACACATGTATATATCTGTAAATGCTCACTCCTTCAGCTCAGACATGTTTTCTCCATCTTATAATAGTGTGAATATTACTCAGATTTAGTAACATTCAGAAGGCAACTATGACTACAAATAAATGTATCTTTGAAAATCAAGAATTTTAAAATACGTATATTAATACTTGCACCACACTTTTGTTTATTAAAATTTATGACCTAGACCAAACACACCATACTTTTTTAGAAATAGCACAATATTGGGGCAATACCTGTGTGCTTATCAGGTTTTTAGAAGCTAAAGGGTAATTTTTTAAAGAAAAAGGTGGGCTGGAGGCGTGTGAGAAATCTTTTGTCCTCCCCCACCCAAACACTGATTCTGATAACAAGCTGAACCTATTCCAAGGCATAATGAGCATATATTTTATACAAATAAGTATAATGAGCTTAGCCATGTCTAATTAAATGAGAAACACAGCATTTGCCTTAATTGGCTGGCACAGCTGAAGGAATGAATTGTGAGATACTAAGAATTGCAATCATGTGGCTCACTTCACAGAAGACTGGTCTCCCTAGTAGTATGGAAGATACTGAATTTTTAGGTGGTTTCCTACATTAAACATGCAGGTTAACAAACTCTTTGAAAATCAGTCTCTAGGGAAATCTCACCTGAGAATCTTTTTACCAATATTGAAGGAGTTGTTGACTTCAGGTGAGAAAATAGCAGGAAAAGTAGCCAAAAGATTGTGCATCTCCTCTAAATGTTGCCAAGACATTTGGGAAGCCATTCATTTGTTTCTTGTACTATTTTAAGCAGGGATCAGTAGATCCGAAATTTAAGGGGAATTACTTCTCTCTTGTCTTGCTGCTGCCTCTTATTAGCTTCACTTACCAACAAAAGCATGTTAGAACGATGTGGGAATTTGCCCGGCCAAGGGTTGCTTCCTTAGAATGTGGCAGGTTGTGTTCTGCCTGAAGCATCATCAAAAAATTGTCAGCTAAGTGCCAATTCCAAAATCTTTATGACTGAGTCTTCCCATGTGCAAAACAGGAGAACGGCATGACTGTCAGAAACAGGCTTGGGCATGTGGTATAACATTGCTTTCAAGAGCCATCATTTCCAGTCTCAAAATAAATGTATTTTACCGACTCTACAGAAACCCTTAAATAAGCCTTGGTATAAGTGTACATATGTAATTCCTGCATTCCTCTGTAGGTGTGTGGGGCAAGGTGATCAGGGCTGTCCCCATCATTAGAAGCAGAAGTTTCACCCAGCAGAGGCTGAATGTCCTCTGCTTTTGGTACACAACTTTATATGCACAAAAACTACATTCCCCCTCTGAAAAATGCATCAACTACAAACATGTGACTTACAACATGCTTCTAATATTATTTGCTCAGTATGTTTTAGTAAATATAAGGGTCCATAGGACAGCAGCTGCCTTAAGCAATGGAAAGTAACCAGTTGCCATGTTTTTCTTCAGGTATGCAGTATTGTCATTTAAATCAGTGTTTCTCAACCTTGGTCACTTTAAGATGTATGAAGTTCAACTCTCAGAATTCCTAGAAGTGGTCCTTTATTCAAAATTGGAGGCATGTGCCTTCTACTTTCTAAGCTAGCCTTCTTACAGTGAAGGTGTCCTGTCACTGGCTGAAATTGGAATTCATTGAATGAAAGGACAGGGTTTGATTTTTGTATCTCTTCATATCTGATAGACTTTTAAATAATAGTTGCCACAGTTGAAACTTTATTTGCTCATCTACAAAAGCAATACATTTTTAATTCGTGGATATCTGTGTTTGAGCTTTGCCGTACTTTATATGAATGAAAATGTACCATTACATTTTATTATTTCATATTCCAATTCAATTATCTATTTGCACGATACAGAGAAATGTGCTTTTCAATAATCGCCCACTATTCATTCCATCCGGTCATTTAATTTGTAGAAAATGTGTCTTGTTTCAAGATTTTAACATTAGATGATGGTCAGTAGCTGCACAACCTGTAACAAAGCCTCTTATTCTTTGATTACAAACAATTATTTTAATTTCACAGGTCAAAATTGTTTAGTATTTAATTCTAAATATAGAGAAAGTATAGAACACCAGAAAAAAAAATAAAAAGACAGAATTATTAATCACCTCAAGCCATCAGATCACCACAAATTATAGAAGTCATATTAGACAGCAAAACAAAATAATAATGCTCCTAGCAGCAAAATAAGTAGCAGTGGATAATTACAGCCTACCATATAAGCTTGAAATATTTCTGAGGCAGGGTGTATTTATAGAATCACCTTTACAAATAAGTGTATATTTTGTTAGTGAATTCTCTCCCATCAGTTCAAGTAAAGATTAAACATTACAGTTTATGAACCCTAATAAATATTTATGGTTTTGTATCATAAATCCATTGCTGCCTGCATCTTTCCCACCTTCACCTGGAATCTCAAAACAGCAAGGAAACTGTACCGCCACGCTCACAGTTACTGTAATTTTTCCAAAATTAATCTGGTTTTTAAAATATAGCTGTATCAAAAACAGAAACATGTGCTTTAACAAAAATTGCTTCGCAGATCATCACTGCTACACTTAAATTTAGTTTTTGCTCTACTACACTCAGATAATAATTGGGGGATAGAAATCATGTTACAGAACCAATCAATAGAAAGGCTTTTCCAAACAGTCCTTTTTCTATATCTGCTCCTTAGCTCATAGTTGAAGAGATTAGCTTTTTTCCAAATTGAATTCATAAATTAATACAAAAAAAGCACCATTTTGCATTGCTGGAGTTGCATGAAATTCTAATTTTTG
This sequence comes from Pseudonaja textilis, assembly GCF_049901715.1. Lineage (NCBI taxonomy): Eukaryota > Metazoa > Chordata > Lepidosauria > Squamata > Elapidae > Pseudonaja > Pseudonaja textilis. The sequence goes on along the minus strand of NC_141991.1, from coordinate 197,954,108 downwards.
CTTTCTTCAGAAAAACAACGGTTTTTCTTACTCAGCTGAGCAAAAGCACAAAATAGGAAACAGCAAAAGTGCATAAGAATAATCCTGCTAGATCAAGCCAAGGGCCACATTAGTCCATTATTTTCTTTATCGGAATGGCTGAAAAGAGATACTTAGAAGCTTCCATTTCCCCCCTGCATCTGGCATTTGGAAGAATGTTGACTTCAACTTGAAAGTATCACTGAACCTTCAAGACTTTTGTCCTTTGATAGATTTGTATTTTCCACAAGAAACTCAAATGCATTTGCATATTCCAGACACAAAGGGGTCATTTAAGAAAATAAAAGTAATAAAGATCAAATAGGATATTACGGGTTATACTAACACCTCTCCAGCAGACAATAAACTTCATGATTTCCCACCCTTCCATTTAATTCCAAAAAGATTACCACTTGGAATACTTAGGGAGTGAACTCTGTGCACTTGAAGAAACTTTGGAATGATAGAAAGGGAAGTAATTGTTTAAAAAATGTATATCAATAAAATGCCTTAACTGCAATAGGCATCATTTTCAAGGTGTTTGAGAATTTCTTTCATTATTTTTTTTTTTGGTAGTGTTCTGGAGCATATTTGAATATGGCCCATAGAAGGGGTGTCAAACTTGCAGTATCACGTGACATATCACAACATTTTTCCCCCTCACTAAACCGGGAATGGGAGTGGCCAGCGTGTGATCAACCAGGCCACAGGCCACGAGTTTGACACCCCTGGGCTATTGCAAAGCAAGAAAAAGAATAATAATGAATCAAGAAGCACTTCTTTGGAAAGGAGAATTGATTATCTGAATATTTCCCTGATGAAGCATTTTGGCCCTTTGCCCTGAAACAATTTCTATTCAAGAGCACATTATCAATGCCTGCATTGATTACTAAGGACCAGGTCAAATTAACTATATCTTTTCAGGGTAGCTGCAAATTCTCTGACTCGTTTTACCCAAAGATATCTCATCTTCTCTACAACATTATTCATTTGCAGCCAACAAGCTTGAATAAAAAAATATGCAACAATTAATATTGTAATTAATTTGTTTTGAACTGAAAAGATTTACAAATATGCTAAACTCTTCAAAATTATCTTAGTTGTGCCTCTAAATTTAAATTTTCCTATATCATTCTGCCAGTGTTTTTTTAAAAAATGATAAGTTGGTTCTTGTTTGACAGAAAAGCTGAGGAAGTCAGAACATGTCATGAATTTGTTTTAATATATACATCTGCAGCTTTCATTAAATACATATCCTTCTTCAATTGAATCCCATCCAGAGAATCGTTGAGTGCTTCTTTAAAGGTTATTTTTAAAGTAAAATATACTATACACAGCTAAAGGTTGCATTGTATCATAATACCGTTTTATGCAATCAGAAACCAGCTTAGATTTTATAAGGGCAAGATATAAATGTGAAATGATTTAATTTGCATTGTGTTGCAAAACTGGTTGAGGACAGAGGCTGCTCATTATCAAGCACTCCTTCCCGCTTCATCCAACACCCCATCTCCACACCTTTGGACTAAGTTATCGCTCATAGATATAGAGAAGGAATATAAACCTCTTCCAGGACTGTATTACTGTAGCTTAAGCTATTTCTGCACAGTGGTCTAGAGCAGTGGCCCCCAACCTTTTTTGTGCCGCGGCCCGGTACCGTCATCACAAAATGATCTGCGGCCCGGTACCGGCATCAGCACGCATGACAAGACAAGGCAAGCCGAGTGACCGGCCAGCCAGCCGTCCCCTGCTTCTCCCCACCACCTTCAACTCCTCCTTTGTACCTTTGTCGATGGGCTTCGCTTCGGGACAGCCGCTCGGCTTGCCTTGCCTTGGGTGCTGAAAGAATCCTCGCGCCTTAGTTTCGTTCGAAGCCCCCCCTTCAATGAAACTAAGGCACGAGGATTCCTTCAGGACCCAAACGCCGCTTTGCAACCGGAAAAGCTCACCCGGAAGCACTTTCTCATCAAACAAGATGGCGGCACCCAGCAAACCGGCAGCCTGGTAGGAAATGTTCCATGGACCGGTACCGGTCCGTGGCCCGGTGGTTGGGGACCCCTGGTCTAGAGCACTTGTAACTTATCAGCCAGCTACATTTGGACACAATTGAATACTCTTTCAAGTTATAGGTCACAGGCATGGAGCATCTCAGTATCTGCAACCTATCATTCGAGCAACTTGAAAGCTGATGAGCATCCATCCCAGACATCTCCCTACACTCATACAACCCTGCCCCACCATAAAGGTGGCTGTTTTTCTTACTGAGAGATGACATTTTATGGAGAAGAACCAAAGCAAGAAGGAATACAACAATCAGTAATCTTAACTTGTTCCATATTGAAACTGTAATGAAAGTATCAGCCTCATTCTTGAAACATCTTAATTGTCTCAACATGTTTTTATAGTATAGTGACCAAAATTGGTTGCAGTATTCCAGGTGTGGACTTACTAGGGTTTTATAAAGCAGCATAAATACTTCATGTGATCTTGATTTTATGCTTCTATTTATACAACCCAGGATTGTATTAGTTTTTTTGACGGCTGCTGCACACTGCTAGCTCATATTCAAGTGATCATCCACTAGGACTCCAAAGTCCCTCTCACAATTACTGTTTTTGATCCAGGTCTTGCCTAATCTGTACTTATACCTTTGATTTTTCCTGCCTAAATGTAAAACTTTGCTTTTCTCCACATTGAAATTTATTTTGTTGGATAGGGCCCATTGTTCAAGTTTTCCAAGATCTTTCTTGATCCCGAGCTTGTCTTCAGGGTTGTTGGCATGAACTGTTTTTAACAAACCCGTGCTGGCTACTAGTTATAACTTTATTTGCTTCTACTTGTTCGCAGATCTGGAGTTTTGAAAGATATCTAGACGTTTTTAAAGATGAATGGGTGTTGTAGCTTTTCAGAAAGCAATGAATAGTAAATAACATGGAAAAAAAAAACCCCATACATTACTTTACTTCTGTTTTTCTGTGTATGGAAAACATGAGAAGGAAAGGGAAAGAAAAGGTTTAAGTTGACTGAATAAGAGACCTGTCTTCTAATTACAGGGAATGTTGTTCCTTTTAAGAAGCTTTTCAATGGTAATTTATTGGCAAGAAAGGATGTCATTTATTGTAAAGGTTTTGGTTCTTTTTAATATAATTTTTATTAAAGAATTTTAAAACGGAAGATCAAACTAAATAAACTAAGAAAAAGAAAAGAGAAATAAAAGAGAAAATTAAAGGTGCAATAATGAGAAAGTAAAAGGTAAACTCAATCCACCTCTTTCCTTTGCATCTTGTAACACTTTATATTTAGCTCAAGGCTTCTTTCCCCCGTAAGACTGTTGGTAGAAGGATGTTACATCAGTTGTCAAAACAGGTATTGACTGAAACAAAAGCATCATTCTTCCCAGCAATGACAATAATAGTTTCTCCAATCTTAACATGACTTTTTAAAACTTCATTCCAAGTCTTAACATAATTAACTTGAAATAATATACAGTTTGTGTATGTCATAATGAAACTGAGATATTTTATCTTCTTAATCTTAAAATCCATTTTATTTACTAATTATATTTCATATTTTATATTCATATTTTGTTAACATCTTCATCTTGAAACCTGATAATGCACCAATTTCTTTTAATATGCTTATTAATATTTTAATTCCCTTTAAAACATCTTCCAAAACCAACACCAAGTCATCTGCAAAAGTCATTAACTTGTAAGTTTCTTTTTTAATCTTTTCTCTCACAATTCTCTCATCTTGTCTTATATGTCTATTCAGTAATTCAAGAACCAAAATAAACAACAAAGGAGACGGTGGGCATTCCTGTTTTTCCTTTTTGTATCTTACAGTGTTTTGTTAGATCTCCGTTAACAATTGTGTTTTCTTTGAATGTAAATTGATCTTACTCATTTTATAAAATTCTCTCCAAAATTTGTATCTTCCAAAATCTTGAACAAAAAAGCCCAGTTCAAATGGTCAAAACCTTCTCTGCATCAAAAAAACAAAATCAGCATGTCTTGTTTTTCATTGCATTATTTCAAGTGTTCTGATATGTCCAAGGCATTTCTAATATTGTCCTTTAACTGTCCTTTAGATAAAAACCCACATTGATCCTCATGAATAAATTCTTGCAAAATTATTTTTCAGTTTATCAGGTAGAATTATTGCAAACAACTTGTAGTCATTATTCCATAATTATATTGGCCTATAGTTAGTTTCTCATTAAAGTGAAACCTAGTCCCTCTTTAGGGATTAAGGCAATATTGAACTCTTTCTAACTTTCTAGTATCTTTCCTCTCTGTATGATAGAGTTCATCATGTTTTGTAAAGGTCATAAAAGAATAACAGAATATACAATATTCATTCAAATGAAACAGAATCTGCTGAACTTGCTAAGCAGCAACAGCTAAAATCATGGATTCATCAGGTTATGACTAATTACACTTCCTGTTTTTAGGCCTCAGGTGCCTGAAAATTAAATGTCTGAGATGGGCAGAGGTGCCTTGTTCTTAAGAATCACACATAATGCTGTCATTCTTCTTCTTTCCATCGAGATCAAAATTGCTTGATTGAATGGTAAGTGTTGACAAACTAATAGCATTATGAGCAATGGTGGCACTCAGTGGTACATAGTCTTTTATTTTCACTTACTACCTAGAACAAGTCAACATCTAAGGACCTCCATTCATTCTTCATAGCATTTCTTCAAAAAATGGACAAACGCTGAACCGCATGGGGTTCATTCACATCCATTTTACATTAGTTATATAATGTATGCAGACCCTTAATCAATTCAATATACAATCCTACAAGAGTTATATTTCAGTCTGTATGAAGATCAGACCATGGAAGGTTTATTTTTAAATGAAGATAGGCAAATCATATTTCCACATATAATATGCTAGCTAGATATATTACAGTATGAACATTTGTAAGAACAGAATTTTATTGCTTCAGGATATTTCTTACTACTTTCATTTTTTATTACATATTCGTGTTAGCTCAATTTGTTCTGCTTAGATTTTTATACAGTACATAGCTTTGTTTGAATTGTATTGAAGTTTCATACCTTTTGAAGAAAAGTAATAATTTTTGGAAAGCAAGCATCAACTTTATTGCAGCCCAGAATTGGTAGAATTATGCTAAGGATAAGCTGGGCAGAACATTCTGATCCCTTTTTGGTGAACTTTGTGGGTTTTAAGAACCAAAGTCCATTAAACCTTGTTAAGGAACTGCAATGAAGTTACCCAATGAGGATGTGCCCACTATTTGTTTCAGCCCCTCAATGTAGTTTCCATCATTCTGTGGTTAAGTTCTGTTGCCGTTGTTATTATTGCTGTTTTTCTGAAGAGAAGGACACACTTTTAAACAAATCATTGGGCAGAAGCCAGCCAACAGTCATTTTCTAAAAATACCTGTAAAGATTGTTTATTTATTTTATTTATTTATTTGATTTGTCAATTGCTTACAAGATAATAAGTATAAGTATAAACATGAGTAAGAATACAGGAAATCGGCACAAATAAATGGGGACAATAGGACAGGGACAGTAGACAGTGTGCACTTCTGCAAGCCCCTTACAGACCTCTTAGGAATGGGGTGAGTCAATAGTGGATAGTTTAAGGTTAAAGGAGTAGGGGTTAGAGGATGTAACAACAGAGTCAGGTAGTACATTCCAGGCATTGACTGGATTGTTGCTGAAATCAACCTTTCTGCAATCAAGTTTGGAGCTGTTTACATTGAGTTTGTATCTGTTGTGTGCTCTTGAATTATTACAGTTGAAACTGAAGAAATCATTGACTGGTAGGACATTGTAGCAGATAATTTTCTGTGCTACATTTAAGTCCAATCAGAGGCAGTGTAGTTCAAGGTTTTCCAAGCCCAAAATTTCAAGCCTGCTGATATAGGGTATTCTGTTGCGAGCAGAGGAGTATTGTATAGAACACAAAGGTCTTATTGGAAATAAATGCTGAAACAGATGCTTTCCTTCCAGCTTGTCATATAATTTATTTTATCAGCTAGGGATTTAGTTGACAGAATAGCTTATGAACCAAACCTACTTGGATTTCCAAACATGCTGTATTTCTTCTGGTATAATTGTCAGGTTTGGACCATGATGAGAGTTGAAGCTTGGTACATCTAGGAACCAATAGATCAGACCACAGAAACCAACTAAGTTTCTGTGAATGGTTATTCCCTTGGCTACAAACACAGACACAGCATAGCTGGCTGGAGAATTCTGGGAGTTGAAGTCCGCAGGTCTTAAAGTTGCCAGATTTGGAGACCTCTGGATTAAAAGTTTCCTGTGGTAATCAAAGTACTGATCCACCAGGAGCCAGTCTGCTTCTTTTTCTTTCTCCTCCTCCTTCCTTCTTGTTGACTCCTGGCACTACCTGTAGTAATCCCTCCAGTTTTCTTGGCAAACTGATGTGATTTTTGGATGTGATTTGCCATTGCCTGCTTTCTGGGGCAAAAAGAAAATGACTGGCCCAAGGCCACCCAGTTGGCTTTGTGTCTAAGCAAGACTAGAACTCACAGTCACCCAGTTTCTAGCCTGATGCCTTAACCACTACATCCAACAGGTCTCCATGTTTCTTTACCAGCACAGTATGGTATATTTTGAACTTTCCACAAGGAGATTCTGGTTATATTTGCTGATCTGCATCCTCAAGCTCTTTTCCACCATAACAAAAGTGAAGGAGTTGAGTATCAGAGATAACTTCTGAATTTTGGAACTGCACAGCCACTATACAGCTGATTTATTGCTTAAGTGACAGGCTTCCAGTCCTGTCGGGTAAAGTAAATGGTCCGAGCCTAATCATGGACCCTCTCCAGTTCCTCCACTCTCCTCAAATTTATCTGAAAATCTGTTCTAACATGGAAAAATGTTTCACAGCTCTTATTCTAGATGCCATTCAATTGTGGTTTTAATGTGGTCAGAAACTGCTTTACAATAATACTGGGATCGGGGGGAAGAGAAGTAAAAAGCTGCTCCTAGGACTTTGCCTTGTGAGAGGAAATTCAGTTCTTAACCAGCATGTTGATTAGAGGACCCAAATAAACACCACTTTAGTAAGACTCTTTCCAAATGGAAACAATTCACAATTACCGTTTTAAGAAAAAGATACTGCAAGTATAATAAAGATCATAAACAGGGTTGATGTATGCGAACCGAAGTGTCCATGAATATATTCTAGACAAGCTGTGAAGGAAAGTGTAATAATGGCTATTAAATGTCTGACTTATTTTATCATTGGAGATGTTCCAGGTTGCTGAGGCAGGAAAGCCAGAGGGTGTTTTGTGTGCCACACTTTGTTCACATTCCAAACACCACAACAAAACAGAGTGGCCCAGCTGCTTATTAAAGCTGAGAGCAGCATCCAAGGTTGCAGTTGGTCTGTGAACTGAGAGCCATTCACACTGCATTCCAGACATGGGCCAAACCAGGGATGGGAAAGTGGGGACTTTACAATGAATCTACATAAAATCTGTCAGGCTTTGGGGTTGGTGAAAATTGCATAAAATTGCACTTATCATTATAATTATATCCTTACAAGAGCTAATCCCCCTGATTAAAAACAGCTCCATTAACAAACCAGATGTTTTACCTCTTTTGAGATGGCTATAGGGAACCACTTTTCATAACTTGCATTAAGTAAAATAAATCTCAAAACCATAGAAAAATACCACTTTCAGAAGTACTTATTTTTTAGTGGGAAAAATTGGGAGGGAAGAAGAAAAAACAGTCAGGGTCTTTCTTTCTTTCTTTTTCTTTCTCTCCCTCTGTCTTATTTCTTTCTTTCTTTCTTTCTTTCTCCCTCCCTCCCTCTTTCTTTCTTTCTTTCTTTCTCTCTCTCTCTCTCTCTCATTCTTTCTTTCTTCCCTTTCTTTCTTTCTTTCTTTTCTTTCCCCCCCCTTGTTCTTTCTCACTCCTTCCTTCTCTCTTTCTTTCCTTCTTTTCTTCCTTCCTTCCTGTATTTGGAGTCCACTGAATGTGTTGTTTTAATTTAGTGGTTCTACTGAAAGCTGAGGGAGAGGCAGGGAGTAGCAGCAACTCCATATCCCTCTTTCATTCTGAATTCTTCACAAATATCTGGGGAAATGAATAGTAGCAAGAATAATAAAGAGGTGTTGAATGTTGCACTGAGTCTGCTGACAATATATTGTTTAAAACTCCACCTGATTTTATGAATTTAGTTGCATTAGAAGATCCGTTGGCTCTAGAAGAATGTGAAAAGAAGAGTGTACATGACAAAGATCAGTGAAGCCTAGGACATTTTGAAAATTCCTTTATTTATTCAGTTCATAGCCCACATTTCAGCTGTACCAGATAATTAAGGCAGCTAACAATGATTCAGATAAAAATCAGAGTGAAAGGATTAAATTAAAATTAATACTAAAATTAATCAACAGAGGCTTGGTCTTTAAAGATTTTCTAAAAAGAACAAGAGTTGGATCCAGTCATGATTCAACATTTTAGAGAGAAATAACATCACCACCTCCGTTATACTCAAATCTTTACAAGTCTTCTTAGGCCAGAAGCGAAGCAGTGACATTCTTCCTTGTTGCTTTCTGTTCTAGGGAATGTTTTTTTTCCCTTTCTTACAAAAGGAAATAAATTATTTATGTGAAATTGTATTAGAAGCGTAATTGAAGAGTGGGAAGATTTTGTAACCCATGAGTCTAAACAACAGTCCAATTTGCTCTGCAACACATCCTGGTTTGCTCCTACTTTGGGACAGAGGTTCAGTAATTTGATCAAACTTTCAAGATCAAATTACCTTCTCCAAGACTGGAGTAGTCTGTTAGCATCACTCTACTTCAGCGTTACTGTTTGGTAGAACAGGGGTGTCAAACTTGCAGCCCATAGGCCAGATGTGTCACGTGCTGGCCTCCCCCCCCCGCCAGTTTAGTGAAGGGGGAAAAAGTCCCAATACATCACGTGACTTCACCATGACAATGGTGTGACAACATGAGTTTGACACCCCTGATATAGAGGGTACCCTGGAAGCTGGCAGTCTTACTCTTTTAAACTATTCTTCACAGAATCACTGCAAACCTTGTACTGTTCACTATGAAATTTAGCAGACTTCATCTCCATATAATGGTCTCACTTTTCTGAAAATCCTATCCCACTCTGACAAAGAACAAAAAAGGTTATTGGGGCCATTAAGTATTTGTGTAGGCCCCATGCAATGAAACCCAGTCAGAGCTCTGATTTCCCCAAGCAATATTCTAGAATAAGTAATGAATTCAAATCAAATAAATCAGGCTGCTTTCCAAGATGAAGATCCAGTCACAAAACAGATGAGCTGGTCCTTGCACACTCATACCTTATAGGTGGTGTGTCCAACCTTGGCAACTTTAAGAGTTGTGGATTTCAACTCCCAGAATTCCTCAGCCAGCAGAATGAAATGTTTCAAACAAAAAACAAAAAAAAGTCCATTTGCCATGACTCAACCTCCAGATTGAATGTCTTTGGGGATTCTCAGTAATCCATGCCCTTCTCAGCTTCATTTCTAGGAAGACAACTTCCAATAATTATTAGTCCTGGAGATATATCTTTCTGGACATTTATATTTTTGTGGGGGTGGACATGTGATGTGCAAAGACTTTAAGCATTGTGCAATTTATGATGTACTAAGAGCATTTGGTCCAAAATGTTGTTTTGTTTGTACATTACCCCAGTCATAACCCCTGCAAATTTTCTATATAAATACCTGTATATTGTAATTTTTTCCCCATTTTTCTCCTCTTTTTCTTTTAAGATGCTTTTTTAAAAAAACAACAACAGAAAGACAAAAATGTTTTCTATACTGTCTTACATATTGGCAAAAAAAAAATTCAGAAAATAAAATACAAGCTGAATAGTCAAGACCTTGTTGATGACCCAAACTTTGTCAAGGGCCTTGGAGTACTCATCTCTAATGATCTAAGTACTAGAGCCCACTGTAATTACATAGCCAAAAAGGCATTAAGAGTTGTAAACTTAATCCTGTGTAGCTTTTTCTCCCGTCATATTACTCTACTAACTAGAGCATACAAAACATTTGCTAGACCAATACTTGAATACAGCTCATTAGTCTGGAACCTGTATTACATATCTGATATTAATACAATTGAGAAAGTCCAGAAATATTTCACAAGAGTTCTCCACTTCTCTACTCGTCGCAGAATATCTTATGACACCAGACTTGAAATTTTAGAACTAGACAACCTAGAACTACGCCGCCTTCAGTTCAATCTAAGTATAGTGCATAGAATTATATATTGCAATGTCCTACCTGTCAATGAATACTTCAGCTTCAACCACAATAATACAAGAGCACACAATAGATACAAACTCAAGGTAAACCACACCAAACTTGATTGCAGGAAATTCGACTTCAGCAACAGAGTGGTCAATGTCTGGAATTCTCTACCTGACTCTGTGGTTTCTTCCCCAAACCCCAAAAACTTTAACCTTAGACTGTCCACTATTGACCTCACCCCTTTCCTAAGAGGTCTGTAGGGGGTGTGCATAGGCGCACCAATGTGCCTACCGTCTCTGTCCTATTGTGTTTTTTTTCTTATATGTATCCATTTCATGTATTCATAACTATGTTTATACTTATACCTGTTATCTAACAATTGCTTGACAAAATAAAATAAAATATTTCTTGTTGCCATCTAGTGCATAGAAAGAATGTGTGTAAATTTTGGCTGCCACCATCCTTCTCTAAATCTCTTTATTTTTTTAGTGAGAAAGGTTTACGGGGGGAATGTTTGAATTGAAGTTTCCATCCGACTCAACTTTGGAATATCCTACGGAGTTGTCATCTGTTCTGGTCTGTTTCACTTTTCTTGTGTGTTTCTAGATAATGTTACCCTCGATAAAGCTGCCCCATAAGATCATATCAAAACAGCATTTGCAAAACAGCAAGCTGAGTTACATATTAAGCAGTTTTAACAGCTGAACCAATGACGCAATTAGGGAATTTTAGACTCCTGTCTTAATGGATTTATGCCCCCATCTTTTCTTTAGTTGGTGGAGCATATTACCTCATTTACTTGCAGATTGTGGCAAGTTACTTCAGCATTTTTGGCAGCCCTCCTGCTTATTCTGCTGGATCGGGCCTTCTACGGCTGTCTTAAAATTCTGCAGTCGAAGCAGATTTAAATGGCTTTTGGACTTTCAGTAAATTAATTTTTGTAAAATCCAACCTGCATAGGTCTAACTTAACTTCCACAACAGGCCTCGTAAAACTTTAACGGCACCCTTGGGGTTTTGGGTTTTTTTTTTTTTTAAGAAAAAGGTGTGTCTTTTCAATTAAAGGTGTTTCCTGGTTTGGATTTAGGTGACTGCCTATGGTTCATTGGCAGACTGAAGAGCAAATTACTAAGCTAGAGTTTACGACTCACAAACACAGTGAAATAATTAAGATTAAATGTACTTTTCTGCCTTGAGCACCACTGATTACTGTAATGTGGTTACTAGGAGAGGCACCCCAAAGTACCACTTAATGCTTGCTATTGAGGGCTTGGTGCCCAGAGCAAATGACCTATTTCCCTTGTGGGCAAGCTCAGCCACAAACAATCCATGCTATGTGTCAAAATCTACCCTCTGGACTTTAGTAACATTTTGGTTATTATTCAACCATTTATTTAAGTGTGTGTTGTAAGTCCATATACTGACTTTTCAAACTTTTTTTTAGCTTGCCAAATGTTGCATTGCAGAAAAGTCTTCCTCCCTCCTCCTCCTCCTCCTCCTCCTCCTCCTCCTCCTCTTCTCCTCTTCTCCTCCTCCTCTTCTTCTTCTTCTTCTTCTTCTTCTCTCTTCTCCTCTTCTTCTTCTTCTTCTTCTTCTTCTTCTTCTTCTTCTTCTTCTTCTTCTTCTTCTCCTCCTCCTCCTCTTCTCTTCTCTTCTTCTTCTTCCTCTCCTCCTCCTCCTCCTCCTCCTCCTCCTCCCATCCACCTCCTCCTCCTCCTTCGAGTATGTTGACTGTTTTCTTTACAAAGTCAGGCAAAGCACTGGAGTTGTTTTTGCTCCAAAAGTATGAGGCTGTTTCACTTGCCAAATCAGTGCATTGCTGGTTCTTAAAAAAAAACCAAAAAAAACAGGAAAAATATCATAATACCAGTTAGGAACATATTAGTACAACATTAATTATGAAGTGGAATGTGTCAGCATTAAATGAGTTACGATCTGGCAGAGGCCTGTAAACTATAATCAGATATTTAATAAACTCTAGACTTGTAGCTGCAAAGACTCCTGGATGTTTGCCACCTTTTATTAGAGTGGCGCCCAGCGATGCTGTGCAGTGAAGGGTCTGTCAGCATTTCCATTATAAAATCCACTTTTAAAGTTCTTGGTAACTTTCCTTCTTGGGATTCACATCAAGCCAAAACTTGACATCCAGATACTTTAGAAACCTTCTCTTTGATGTAGAAATCTTCCTTACAGTTACTCCTGGTATCGTTTTCATCTAAGCAAGGAGGAAGGAATGTCCGGCCTAATTGAATGGCCAGTGGATTCTCTCTCTACTCAAAAGAAGTAGACCTGGGTAACAGCTTGGTTTTCATGGAACCAGAAGTGAAGGAACTCCATTAAATTCAAATATCTGTTTTGTAATTTAAATAACATGTGGTTTGTGTGTGTCTGTGTGTGTTACTTATTAGTTTCTTTTTGATAAAGGATAAAGAAGAATTTTCAGGCTGCTTCCCCTATTATTCACACACATACACACACACACACACACACACACACACACACACACCCCATAAAGCACTTGTCTGAACTGGTATAGGGCCTCCTGCTTGAGCAGTGGTTGGACTAGAAGACCTCTAAGGTCCCTTCCAGCTTTATTCTGGTTGATTGATTGATATGTTTCATACTGTAGTGACCAGGGATTAATTTGCTACACACACACTCACACACCCCTACTGTGGATAATACCTATAGCAGTGCCATTCTTCTTGCTTTTCATAGATAACTGCATCAAGTAAAATTGAGGCTTTGTGCATCTGAACTGGAAGAAAATAAGCAAGGAAATTCTTGGTAAAGATAGTAAGGAGAGGGAACAAATGATGAAGTTGTGCTTTTTATCTGGAAATATCGGGAGGGAGGGGAATTAAGGTTTATGTTTGTGTTGGGGTCTGTTTAGGACTGCAGAATCTCCAGCAATCTGAAGAAACAGACTTGGTCTGGCAAAAGACAGTCACTCATATTGCACTCACTTTAGAAATTAAGAATAGAAGTGAACATCTGTTTTAGTAGCTGCCTATGACATGCAGGCAGATCTGGGCTAACACTTTAAAAGCATATTGGTGCCAGTGCAAAAAATAAGGCCCCATTTACTAGCTTTAGCATGTGCCTGCAGCCATGTTTAAATATCTGCCTTTAAATCAACATTTGCAATACATTAAATGTAACTTTTATCTTAATTTGCTCAAAGGAAAGGGACAGATTCTTAACGGCATGCCAGTGTTATGTTTTATGAACAATCCCAGTCTAAATTATATTAAGTCCCTTTAAGATTGGCTAAAGTTTTCCTTCCTTATCTAGAAACTGGTAGGTTCCTTTGTCTGTTGTAATAGATTTGCTTGGCCTGCTGTATGAAAATTTAAACTCTTTTAAATTAGAAGCAAATACCATCAGTGTAATTTTAAAGTATAATACTAAAGAAGAATGTTCTCCATGTTTTTTTTTTAAAATACAGAGGATAGATATTAAACATATGCTGTCAAAAGTACTTTATGAAAGATTATTTTATTGTTTTTAATAGAATTGCAATTACCATAGTTAAAAAGTTATTACTCTGTTGATTTTTCCAGGACAGATCCCCATGGCACTATTTATTTGTTTGTTTGTTTGTTTGTTTATTTAATTCACTCCATGGTATGACCCCTTCATAGAGGAGATTTTAGGAAGCTTTATTATTCTTATTGCTTTTCAATTCTTTTAAAATTAAGAGTTCGGGATTCTCCTTTACAATGAGATGACCAATGAAGCTCAGTGCACAGAAGGAATCCAAGTTTGTATTTCCAGCTTGTTCGTTAGCGAATTCTGTACTCTGAATGGTTGACAAGAACAGTACAAGGTTCTGATGAGTTGTCTAACAGGCCCTGGGAACAAGGCCATCAGAAGAGAGCTGTTATATCAGAGAATCACATCATTATAAAAATATTGTTTGGTTTGGAAGAAAAGGGAAACCTGAAATAGAGACTCAAAGTAACTCCACCTGAACTATGCTAGGTATAATGTTAGATGTTAGATTAGCCTTGTTGGTTGGCTTATGGTTGTTGCTCCTTATTGACAGAAAGATGGAAAGATCTCTATACATGTCATATTGAATTGGTTTGCAGTTTCTTTTTCTTTTTTAATTATTTATTTATTGGACTTTGTCTAACAAAAATGAGAACAAGAATAAGATAATAAAAATACAATGACAGGGATGATAGGCACATTAATGCACTTATGCATGCCCCCTCTACTGACCACTTAAGTAATTGGGGTGCTAAAATAGCTTGTTACTCATTTATCAATCCTTTCTGCTTTCTTTCCATTTCATTCTCTCAGGCAATCTATCCCCATCTTATAGAGTGGATTAGGACAGTGACAGAACACACTGTTCTGGCCCAAACCCTTTTCCAATAAAACAAACACAAACCAAAGGGTACAGAAACCTTTTAATGATTCTTACGAATCCCCAGTTAAAAGGCTGCTGCAAACTAATTAACTTTGATAAGCACAAGCCTCCCCAAAACTGTGCGAGGCTGCCAAGAATAACATATAAGGTTGCCTAGAGATATTTTACAACACAAGAGTCTTCAAATACCAACTTAAGATGCTGCAATGTCTAGGAGGCTCGAGGTTCAAAACTTCTTTGCTTCCTATAAAGAATGTCCGATTCACAGCTGGCTTTTATTTTCTTGAAGGAGGGGCCATTACCTTGCAGCCTTATTCCCGAGTCACACGTGCTGCTGCAGCTGCTCTTTCCTGCGAGCTGCCCTGCGTGCACACACATTTGGCACAGGCTCCTCGGGAACCTCCTCATCACTGCTGCCAGTCTCCACGAACTCTGAAGGCAGCAGTCCACTCCCTAATGGTCCTGGCCTCTCATCTGAGTCCTCGCTCTCCTCAGCTGTCCGCATCTGCTGCTGGCTAACCACAATACACAACTTGTTTCATGAGCTAAATAGTAAAGTAGAATAGGATGTTTTTTTTTTTTTAAGATTAAAAATATGAAATAATAACTAATCAATCAGTGATTTATTGCTATTCCTGAAGTTCTAATTTGGGAAGAAAATTATATTTTCTATGATCATTTATAGTATACTGTTATTTTTATTCAGGTATGGGTCTAAAGAAGGGATGGGAAGCTATGGCCCTTTTATGACGTGTTGACTTCCACTCCTAAAATTTCTGAGCCATGCTGGAATTCTGGGAGTTGAAGTCCACAGTCATAAACCTCACGTCTGGTCTAAAGCAAAGAATCATGTTTTATTTTAAGGGTAATTGTGTGCTGAGCACTTTGACAACCTCAAGTGTTTTATTGAATAACTCAATAACGGAGTTGGAAGGGACTTTGGAAGTGTAATTGTCCACCTTTATGCTACTTTGATTACTACTTTATATTAATCATTTAATAGAAGTACACAATATATTTATATATTATTTGAAGGGTTATCAGAAAATATAAAACAATCTTGCTATATATATTCTCCTTCATTACTCATCATCTTATGCTGTTTTGGTATTCACATGGAAAGTCAATATCATGACCGAGACGCTACCTGTGTGAAATTAAAAGCATTTGCAGAACTTCATCATCTGTTTTCCATCATGCTGTTTGGAATGGAAAGTTATATTTTAAGGGCATTATTTATAACCTGGCAAGACTTTATTCTCCCTTTGAAGTGAAGAGTCTGGTGGAATAAATGTGCAAGGTTGGCCAATTTGATGAAATGTTTTTGAAGGTGCTATTTGATCTCCTGAAACTACCTTTTTCTCAGCATGTCGTTGAGTTGGGATTGTAAAATTATTCTAGGAGAAAATGAAACCATTCTGAACCTCGTGATCAGAATACGGAATTATAGGACAATTAAAGTTTTTGTTGTTATTTTTCATGAGAGTTTGTTCTTTGGCAGAGAAGATTGCTAATCTAAACATGGTTCCATTGGGAGTAGAAACTCTTCTATACAAATATTCTTTTTAATAATTTCTGAAAAAGACTACATCCAATATCAACTCCACATTTCAGGAGGGCCCACAAATAGGACATCTCAATGAACCCATTTTTCTTCTTTGTACCTATTATTGCTGCATTTTCTTATTCCCTCTATTGGTTTAAAAGTATCCTAGCGGAGGACAATATTTGCAGAAATTACTCCTCTTCTTTATTGCTCAACGAAATTCCCTTCATTGAAAAAGCGTGATGGACTTGGAACATCACGAAGAAGAATGTACATCTGGCAGGGACTCCTACACAAGAATTAGGTTTGACTCAGAAATTTGACCTTTCTGAAGAATGGACACCAACTCGATGGCATATAATCAATCAACAAATGCTTTACAATGTCGGCCTTTGATCTGATAAAGAGCCTGAAGGGTGTTATTATATTGAATTTTTGTCTGTGGATCTGGGTGTATCTACATAGGACCAGAACATTTAAGAATCTGAATTTTATTAGAATGAGGCTTATCAACTAAAGCAACACTAATGAAGTTCAAGAGGACTTAACATTATGATCAACAGTAATTTGGTTCTTTTCCTGCTATTGTAAAAGAAAAATGTGCTCTGAAGTACAAGCTCTGATGTTCTCTGATTAAATGCCTAAGAACCATGGGATTTTTCAAATTTCTGCTTCGGGTGTTATATGGCTCAAGAGGCTGAAATACTGCCTTAGATTCCCCTTCCACCTCCTTTTGCTGAAGATTCAATATTTGGAGAAGAACATTTCTGAACTATATTCATATGTATAGAAGATATATATCAGCCTTGTACAGTGGTGGGATTCAAATAATTTAACATCCAGTTCGCCCAGGTTTAGGTTGGCTGTTGTGGGAGGTGTGGCCTATCCCGGTCTTCCAGCTCCACCACACATGCAGGATGAGCCTCCTGTGATGGCCAACCTAACCCTGGGTGAACCGGTTGTTAAAGTACCCTCCCTTTATTAAAATGGATCCTGGGCACTGGGCTGCAATGGAGAAACGGGAAATGGAGCGGCTGGCACAAGTGAAGGAGGAGGAGCAGGGAGAAGAAAGAGGAAAAGCAGACTTCTTCTTCCCTTATGCCAGCTGCTCCATTGCCCATTTCTCCATTGCAGTGCAGTGCCCGGGATCCAGTTTGAGAGTGGGGTGGGGTAGGGTCTAGTTTAACAACCGGTTCACTTGAACCAGTGAGAACTGGCTGAATCCCACCCCTGACCTTGTAGCTGCTTCACTGCATTTCAATCCTTACAGAACAGAAGGGAGAATGATATTCTGTTGTTATTTTTGCTGTATGTCTGAGCTCTGAAAACGCCGGTAGATTTGCCTTGGGTCTAGCCTGTTTTGCATATTGCTGTAAATCTTTTGGCATTATTCCACAACAAAAATAATTATTCTGAAATACCAAATTGTATGGACCAAATGATTTTCAAAAAGTTTAAACTTTAGTATGCTCAGAAATTGGTAACATTTATTTCAGTGGCAGCTGTCACATTCCGTGTACAGAGCACCAAGGAACCACAAGCAACACAGTTTATGTTTAAAGTGTTTTATACTGGAAAGCTTGGAAACCTGGCACTGAGTGACACACAAACAAAGTCAGCATTACCCACAGCCTTTCCACGGCATCTCAAATCCCCTTGCGCATGCGAACAGCCTTCAGCTACATCTAAGCCGACACTCGGCAGCTGGTCTGCTCTCCGTGCTTCAGCTGATTGGTGTTTTGCTTCCCAGCCGATTAGCTCCAATGCCCAGCTGCTTTGCCACATGCGGATCAGTGTCGCACCTTCATCTGGTGCCCTGCGGCCAGCTGATCGATTTGCTATGGGCCTCCCAACTGATCAGTGTGGCTGAGCCATTTGCTGCCTTCCAGCTGATCAGTACAGCTGCTCCATTTGCCGCCTCCCAGCTGATCAGCGCGGCTCCCAGTCACACCCCTGCAGCCTCCCTTTCCCAAATGGCAACCCTGAGACAGATTGCTGGAGGCTTGCTGTTTCGGGGTTTGACAGCAGCTTTGCCAAAAATCCTTCCAAAAATTCTCCAGAGTTTGCCTTTGCCAAAACATTTTGGAATGTATTAGTATATGATTTGTGTTTTTTTTAAATTTTCCCAGATTAGTAAAACCTGCAGAGGAAATAGCTCAAGAAAATGAATGTGTACAACATACACCTGAGTTTTGGAGATTACACAATGATTTCCTGTAAGCAAAATACGCCAAATTCTTTAAAGAGTAAGAGTGAAGCTTTATTTGCATGGCCTTATTCACATCACTCTTAAAAATCCAAAATGCAGCAATACAGTTTTTAAAATCATTCATTCAAATGCAGTCTTGGCCAACATACTATAAACTCTATCCCCATTCTAGAGAACTGTCAGGATTCCAGAATAGCGACTATTGGCCCCATCTAATTTTTCCCCTTCTCTAAAATGGAAATCTTGGCTCAAAATTAGCTACTACTTCAAAGACAAAGTATGGTGGGAAATGATTGGCAGCTAGTCCCAGCCAATCAGAACTATTCAAACAATGTGATTCCAAACAACCACCACCAGCAGATAGATCTGTTATGTCCCTGGAACTTGCAAGAGTTCCCACTCAGGTCTGCTCACGCTGCGGGGGCGTTTGCTGTCCCTCATTGGCTGGTTTCCCCCAGCAGCCGGCTATAAAAGCAGGCTGCGGGGTTCGACCAGTCGCTGATCGCTGCGAGCCAGTTCCAAGCTTGGCAAGCACGTTCAGTCCTTTATTTCCTAAATAAAGTATTGTTGCATCCATGCCCTGGTTCAGCCTCTCATTGCTCAACTACAACACTGGCGACGAGGATGGGATGGCTACCAGAGGCAAAATGCAACCGCTGAATCACTAGCTGCTGATCCACAGCCAGAGAGAACGATCAGCAGGCAACGAGAGCGAACGCTGATCCGCAGCCAGAGAGAGCGGTCAGCGAACAAGTGAGAGTGAGAAAGCGTCTGTAGCCGTTAGTTAGCCAGCTACAGGGAAAGTGTAGCGCTGCGAGCCGCAGCCGCTCAAAACAAAAGGGCGCGAAATTCAAATGGCTGTCGTTTGAATTTCTATACAGAACACAACGCAGTGCTGTGTTCTTTTGAAATCACTGACGCCAACGCAGGCGCCAAATTCAAAGCACTGCCAAACAGCCGTTGCCGCTTACCGTGTGTAAACCCAGAGAGAGAGCGGGAGGCGCGGAGCCCCCCCCCAGAGCTGTAATCACTTGCCTGTCTAGGCACAAGAGTTTTTTTCTTGCCTCCATTGTTGTCCCAGAGAGATTCCATAGCAGTTAGCCACTAGATTCTCAACATGAATTCCAACCCAGTCTTCCCATCATTCAAGCCGGATGAGGAGAAATGGGAGTCATACAAGAATCGCTTTAACCATTACATCGACGCCATTGGGCTGGCTGATGCAGGGGAGCACCGAAAAAAATCATATTTCCTGATCTACTGCGGAGCCATCGTCTTTGATACTGCCACAGCACTCGTGGCTCCACGTGAGTTAAAAAAACGTCCCCTGGACAGAACTGTTAGAAATCCTTACTAACCACTATTCTCCTAGACCCTCACAGATTGCCAGGCGGTTCACCTTCCGTATGAGGAAACAATCAGACAAAGAAACTATCAACCAGTACATGGCTGCCCTCAGGACTGCAGCACTCCATTGTGGGTTTGGGAGCTACCTGGATGACATGCTCCTCGATCAGCTAGTCTGTGGGGTCAAGGATCTTCACCTCCAAAGGCGCCTACTCGCTAGAAAGGACCTCAACCTCGCTCAAGCCGTCGAGGAAGCCCTGGCAGCGGAGCTGGCAGCACACTCAGCCACCGAGATCCAAGGTCCTGTTTCCAAACAAATTGCAGTTTCCGTCCACTCTGAAGAGGTGGTCATCGAGGAGGACCCCAGTGATGTGGCCGACATCCACCGCCTCGCCCACACCAGACACCCGCAGGTAGGAGCCAAGCAAGAAAGCATCAGTCCATCCAAGCACATCACCCTGTGCCTATCCTGTGGTGGATCTCACCTGAGGACCACCTGCAAATTCAAGGGAGCCACCTGCAACAATTGTCACAAAAAGGGGCACATCGCCAGAGTCTGTCAAGCCGCTCACAACTCGGCACAAAGGGTCCCTTCCTTTTCACATTCTGGACCCCAAAGGCAAGTATTGAACTGTCGCACCCGCCACCATGCTAAGTACGCTTGCCATACCATTAGTAAAATCTCTCTCTCCGTTTTATTAGAAGGTAAACCTTGCCGCATGGAGGTTGACACGGGGTCAGCGCTCTCAATTATCTCTTGGAGCACCCTCAAGAAACTACAACCCAGTCTATCCAGAAACCGGCTCCAGAAGTGCCAGCTTAGCCTGAAGGACTACCAGGGGAAGGACATTCCTGTAATCGGCAGAGGCAAGTTTCTTGTTAATTTTAAAACTTTCAAAGGCCACCTACCTCTAGTGGTAGTTAGCAGCAACCTCCCTACACTTTTGGGGCTTGATTGGTTCCCCCACCTTGGCCTAGGGTTAACAGGAGTCCATGCTGTCTCAACCTCTGACACTGACTCCTTATTCATTGACTACTCAGACGTATTCAGCAATGAGCTGGGGTGTTATAACGGTACCCCTATCTCATTCTCAGTCGACCCCCAAGCAGTCCCAATCCAGTTGAAACCTCGTAGAGTTCCATTCGCTATTCGGCCTAAATTGGATGCGGAACTGGATAAATTATTAAAACAAGGGGTCATTGAGCCAACAGATTTCGCCAAATGGGAGACGCCCATTGTCACACCCCTCAAAAAAGACGGTAGCCTGAGAATTTGTTCAGACTACAAAACCACAATTAACCGTTTTTTACAAGTTAGCGCTTACCCAGTACCCGTCATCCAACATCTTTTACACACTTTTGAACCTGGCAACATTTTTGCCAAATTGGACATGTCTCAAGCGTATCAACAGTTCCCTGTTGACAATCAAACAGCCGAACTTCAAACCATTGTCACCCACAGGGGTGCCTTCCGGTGCAAGCGTCTCCAATTTGGCGTAAGTGTTGCTCCAGGCATTTTCCAATCCCTCATGGAGAGGATATTGCAGGGCCTCCCTGGGGTAGTACCCTACTTCGACGACATTTTGGTCTCAGCCAGGGACAGACCCCAACTCTTCCAGAGAGTTCGAGCAGTGCTAGAGAGGTTCAGACAGCATGGCCTCAAGTTAAAAAGGGAAAAATGTGCCATTGCCACTAGACAGGTGGACTTTCTGGGTTATAAAATTGACGCCTCAGGCATTCACCCCCTGGAGTCCAAGGTTAAGGCAATTCACGAGGCACCCACACCAACCTCCAAAGCAGAACTGCAGGCCTTTTTGGGATTATTGAATTTTTACGCATCATTCCTGCCCCACAAAGCATCAGTGGCAGAACCCCTGCACAGACTTTTGGATAAAAAATCATCTTGGCACTGGGGATACAAGGAAGACACCGCTTTTCGCGCAGTCAAGTCACTACTCACTTCAGAGGCAGTCCTTATTCAATTTGACCCCAACCTTCCATTAGTACTGGCAGCTGACGCATCCCCTTTTGGAATTGGGGCAGTGTTAAGCCACAGGCTCCCCAATGGCTCCGAGGCTCCCATCGCTTTCTTTTCCAGGACGCTCTCTGCCACAGAGCGCAATTACAGTCAAATCGACAAGGAAGCTTTAGCAGCTGTCGCAGCAGTGAAGAAATTTCATGAATTTCTTTTTGGCCACTTTTTCGAGCTAGTCACGGATCACAAGCCTCTCCTGGGTCTCCTAGCAGGAGACAAACAGACTCCCCAAGTGCTGTCCCCCAGGATGACGAGGTGGACCCTTTTCCTAGCAGCGTACTCGTATAAACTCATACATCGTCCAGGAAAAACATTATCCCACGCAGACGCCCTCAGCCGCTGCCCCCTGCCTGCTCCAGCTGAAGACCCTGCCCCGGTCCACGCCATCTTCGAGGTCACCCAGCTCGACCTTCCCATCACTGCCCTTGACATCGCCTCCAAATCCAAGGCAGACAAAACGATCGCCCAGGTACTGGACTGGGTGGGGAGGGGGTGGCCGGGAAATAATATTGAAACCAAATTCATGCCTTTTAAGACCCGTCAACAGGAGTTATCGAGCTTGCAGGGCTGTTTGCTGTGGGGCACCCGGGTGGTCATCCCGACCTCACTTCGCACCCAAGTCTTGGAGGCATTACACGAGGGCCACCCTGGCATCGTCAGGATGAAGGCGTTGGCACGCAGCTACGTCTGGTGGCCAGGCCTCGACGATGACATCATCAGATGGGTAAGCTCTTGCCATCCCTGCCAAGAATCACGACCATCCCCTCCAATCGCCTCCCCCACAAAGTGGGAAAGCGCCAGCGCACCTTGGTCCAGGATCCACATTGACTTGGTGGGCCCGATTCACGGCAAAATGTTTTTGGTGGTCGTGGATTCTTACTCAAAGTGGATTGATGTGGCCCAACTATCCACGACCACCACACAAGCAGTTACTAAGGTGTTGACCCGCCTGTTCGTAACACACGGGTTACCGGACTCTATTGTTTCCGACAATGGCCCCCAGTTTGCCTCAGCCGAGTTCAGTCGTTTCGCTGCTAACCTGGGCATCCGCCACATCTTCACGGCTCCCTTTCATCCTGCCAGCAACGGGTTGGCAGAGAGAGCCGTTAGGACCACTAAAGAAGCATTAGCAAGGTTCAGCAAGGAAGACTGGCACCACAGACTCTCCCGTTTCTTGCTGAGCCAGCGCTCAACCCCATGCACAGTCACCAATAAATCACCGGCTGAACTCCTGATGGGTAGACGCCTGCGAACAGTGCTGGACAGGCTTCACCCTAATTACTGCCCTGACTCTCCCCTCGCTTCAACGTCGGGGGTTAGACATTTTGTCTTACAGGAACCTGTGTTCGCGAGGAACTACGCTGGAGACCCCTTATGGATCCCAGGAGAGGTCGTGACCATCACCGGCCCCAGGTCGTACCGAGTCAGACTGGAGGATGGCCGCATCTGGAAAAGGCACCTGGACCAGCTACGGAGGCGCCACGGTACCTACACCAACGTTGACGCTTGGGCGCAGATCAGTCCAAGACCGATGCATCAACCACACATCAACGCCAGCACCGGTGACCCGACACCACCTCCAGCCGAGCCGGGGAGTCTAGACATGGACCGAGACCGTCTTATGACCGACCAACCCGAATCAGCAGACGAAGACGCATCTCCATCGACCAGCTCTACGACTCCCGAGCCAACGCAGACCGATGAGCAAGTTCGCGATGTCCCACCGGTCCAACCTGCCACCACAGACTCTGAGTTACTTGACAACCCACCTGAATTGCGCCGTTCAGGGTGCCAGCACAGACCACCCGCCTATTTAAATGACTATGCGTGTTCGCATCTGGGGGGAAGGGGTGTTATGTCCCTGGAACTTGCAAGAGTTCCCACTCAGGTCCGCTCACGCTGCGGGGGCGTTTGCTGTCCCTCATTGGCTGGTTTCCCCCAGCAGCCGGCTATAAAAGCAGGCTGCGGGGTTCGACCAGTCGCTGATCGCTGCGAGCCAGTTCCAAGCTTGGCAAGCACGTTCAGTCCTTTATTTCCTAAATAAAGTATTGTTGCATCCATGCCCTGGTTCAGCCTCTCATTGCTCAACTACAACAAGATCAGATTCTGGACTAAACTTAAATAACTTTAGATTTTGACAACTACTGAAGGTTTGCTTCTTTTAAAGGAGACAGAAGTTCATTCTTCCGTAAGAATATCCTAAAGTCCACAGATTGTTTTAATAGGAAGGAACTTAACGATTTGAAAATAAAATACAGGGGGAACAAAAACAGAGTTTTATCCATCCATTCAGAAAACCATTAGCATTTCAGATTTTAAATCTTAAGTCTTCAACTATGTTAATAGCTCTGAATAAGAGCTATTTTTTTATAGGGTTCTCCTCTTTAAAACTTTGAGGAAGATAGATAAATACGATAGGTTGATTTTCGTGCTTGAAACTTAGCTGGTGAGTTATTGGGATAAAATTTGCCTGGTTCTTCATAAATAGATTAAGATTTGAAAAAGGGTTTCAATTAGGAAGAACAGGAAGAACAGAAAACTGCCAAATCCCTTTCTGAACATACTTGTTTAGGATGTTATTGTTATTTTTTTTGACAAGGTATCATTTATGTACAGTCTAAATCAAATACTTAATCCAACCTGACAGCCATCCGAAACAGCTACATCGCTTCTAAGCGTTCTGTTATTAAAGTACTTGTCTTGCCAAGAAAGGGATGAAAATTATTTCCTATCTCTCTGTTTCATCCTTCTCTAATGGAAAAAAAAGCCTTTCCCAATAAAAGTAATACAAATGCTACAAGACTTGGGAAATGTGCTGAAGATATTATAATGAAATTGGCAAACCTGAGCAGAATTGATCCCATACTTTTAAGCAACCAAAGTTAACCTGAATTCTCAGGGCATAGAAATTCTCTTTGTTTCTATTTAAAAAAAATTCCTCCTAGAATTATTGTCTAAATGTATCATAATTCACTTGCTATACCCCCTTGTTCTTTGTTTTTAATACTTTCCCTCGGCAGATGTTGCTGTTTCCAATTAGGACTGTAGCCCCTGCCCCTGATTGTTAATAACTATTTTGCCTTAAGACATATCTCATTTGCTAACTGGAAAAGGCAGCCTAATGGTGCCTACATATTGTTTGGAGTGCATTGGTGAAGCAAACTCCCAGGGCCTGTAATCTCTGGAATGCTTGACACCTTCTTAGGTCAGTAATTGAGTATGTTGGAATTTGCTAGAGCAACAGGTCCAAGCCTGACTTTGGGTCTCTTTGAGATATAGACCCTAAGGGTCAGGAAAATAATTGCTTTTGAGGGGACAAAAAGAGGAGGAAGGCTGCAATTTTCCATCGGCATCTGAGACTTATAGTGCTGTGAACCACTTGAAAGACAAATCTTGCCACATATGGTGTGTGTGTGTGTGTGTGTGTGTGTGTGTGAAGGTGGGCATGTGGTGTTTCTTCACAGCGTTACCACTGAACTAATGATCATTATATTAGTCTTCTCATCAGAATGTCACAAGTATGAGAGAGGCAAATACAGATGGAATTTAAAGAAAAAAAATCACAGCATATTTTTACGAAGTTCCTAAAGCACACTACTATAATTTAGTTTATTAGAATCATACTTGGAAGGTGGCTTTTAGATTCATCTGATCTGATTCTTTTCTCGGTGCAGGGATCCAAACTAAAAAATCCCTGACAGACATCTGCTCATTGCTTTAATGCATTCCGAAAAGGGAGCCCATCATTACTTCTCTAGGTAATTGATTTCACGATTGAACTGCTCTTACTTGTATAGCAGTTTTTCCATAGCATTTGGCCAAAAAATGCCTTCCTGTAACTGTAGTTGCAGAATACCTCTTCAAATCTTATTTTGCTAGACATCTTTCCAGGTGTTTAAACAAAACTATCGTATTGCCACTGAATACTTTCTTCTCAAGTCTAAGATCTTTCAAGCATTAAGTTTCTTCAAGCACTAAGTTTCATCATTTGTTACCCTTTTCTTAATGTGTTCTTTTTTTAGTAATCCCTCTTAAAATGTGGAGCCAGGATTGGATGCAATACTCAAAGGGAATCTGATCATCCCAGAATAATGCAAAAGTACTTCTTTCCATTATTGGGAAACTATATTTCTATTAAAGTAGTTTAAAATTATATTTGCTTATATTTATTTGCAGCTGCCTTCACTGCTAATTTACATTCAGTTTGCAATGTATTCCTTTTCCAAGGCCTGTTTTATTATTGGAAAGCCAGTATCCTACACTACATGCAATATCTGTGAATTTTATGGTTTTCTACATGAAATACTTCATATTTATCTCTGCTAAATTTCATTCTGGTATTTTCAACTCCTTTCTGAAGACTAATAGAACCAATAGTCATGCCTTCTACCCCATATTTATTGTAACAAACAGCTGGCAAGATGGTGAGGAAGAACAGGGAAAAAAAGTCTGAACCATTCAATTCTTCTTTCTCATGGGTCTTTTATAAAGAGTAATCCAATATGTCAGAAGCCACATTGGGAGGAGGAGTGCAGAAAAGAAATACAGGTCAAACTATATAAGAAATTGGTAAGAGAATACCTAGCTGCTTTGAATGAATTCAGATCTTCAGGGCCAGAGGAATTACAGCTCAAGGTGATAAAGGAACTGGTGAATATGTTCTCAGAAACACTTACTGTGATATTTGAGAATTCCTGAAGTATAAGAGAATTGCAGGAAGATTGAAGAAGTGCTAACATTGGTTCACTCCTCCCCTCAATTTATGGGAATTGGGGAGCAGTTTGCCTGAGTCACACACACACACATTCTTTATGCTTGTGCACTTAAAATATATTTTTCCTTTGTAGTTTTGATAACAGATCTGCTCTGTCCCTCTCAAGGTAATCTCTCTTACTCTATCTTTTTTTTTTGACAAAATTATCAAATTAGCAGACCAAAGGAATGTAATTAATGTAGTAGACTTAAATTCTAATACAGTAAGGTGTTTGATAAAATTGATCATAGTCTCTTTGATAAAATGGAACAATGTGGAATGGATACATTTATTGTTAGTAAGCAATAATACCCAGCACATAGACTTTAATAGACTGTTTATTGAGGTTTATGCCACATCAATAAGAATGGAAAGAATGGAAGAATGAATTGTTTTCCTCTTCTTATTGTGTCTGAAGATTGCTGCCTGGCAGCTTTATTTAAGATAACCTATCCTTTTCTGGGTAGAACTGGATTGGAAGATCACCCGACTGTGGTGAGGATTTTTCATAGCATATGTTGGGATCATTTTAGCTCAGACCACTTAGGTTTAGATGCTAGCTAGCTATGCAGGTCTTATGAAGTTGATTGAGGTACAATCTGACTGGTCATCTGGGAAGCATTTAATCCTGTTGGTCCTAAGATAGTAGACAGCTGTGAGTATTTCTATATGCATTTAAATCAATAATCTTCCTGCTTTCTGAAGGTCTTTTAGAAGATGGCATGTGGTTGGATCAAAGTATTGGTGAACTCTTCTTCGAGGCACAAAGTGATCCTGTCTGTGCTTGAGCAGGAATTATTGTTTTGCTAAGAAGCTATTGCTAGATTCAAATGTGCTGGGTAATTTCAGGCATGTCTCCAACCCTTCCTCTTTAGGAAAATTGCTGAGAAGATTGTCAGGGCTCTGGATTAAGCAGATTAACAGAATCCCCTCCAGGCAGATTTCAAACACGGTACAGTAAAAAGACAGCAGCGATCATGCTTGTTAATGACATGAGTTGGGAACAGCATGGAGGTGGTGCACCCATCTTGGCCCTCTTATCTCTCCCTAACTTTTGATGCCATCAATCACGGTATACTTTGGTTGTGACTGGAAAGCATAGCGTTGAAATGGTTTTTTTTCTCTCTGGAGTTCTCCTGCCTGAACTGCCTTTCGCACCCATGGCTCAAAGGGCCTCCAACTTGTGTGCCAGTTGCATTCATTATTGGATCAGGACAGCTTGGACACTCATTCCTTGGCTTTTGATCACTCAAAAGCTGAAACTCTTCCAAAATGCAACGACATAGGTAGTTATGGGGGAACCTCAGTGTCATGTCCCATTTTGTAAGATGCACTTGTATGTTGAATGCAATTCAAGATGCTGGTTTTCATAAATAAAGCCATCCACAATTTGTGGCTGTGTTACTTTTGCAGTTAGGCAATGTCATCTGATAGGACTCAGGAAACATGCCTTCTCAGTTACTATCCCCATTCTTTGGAACCGCATTCCTGCATGGCTCTGGCTCTGTCTGCCTTTTAAAAAGGATTAAAAACATGGTTCTTCCACTGGTTACCTGATTGGTATGAACCAATGAGATACACTTTTCTCGGCATTTAAAAAATTATTTGTTTATATTTTGCATGAATCTGTTGCTGCATATTGCTGATAATACACCACCCTGAGTTACGCACCTTGTGAGTGGCTATTTAATAATAATTTAAAAAGCAGCTCAATTGTGATGACAAAGGTAAGATTCTGAATGTAATCGATAGGTGATAGATGAAATAGGTGATACTTGGCTGAGCAATAGTATTTGCACTTGTGAGGAGTGGCCAGATGTCTTGATAGATCAGGGGTCCCCAAAGTTGGCAACTTTTAAGACTTGTGGACTTCAACTTCCAGAATTCCTCAGCCAGCTATGCTGCCTGAGGAATTCTGGGAGTTGAAGTTCACTAGTCTTAAAGTTGTCAAGTTTGGAGACCTCTGTGATAGATCATAAATTAAGCATGAGCCAATAGTGTGCTGCAGTTGCCAAACCACCCAATGAAAATTTGTGATTATAGTGTTGGTATCCCAGGAAGTGATAATCCCACTCCATGACAAATGGGTGAGTCTACACCTGAAATACTGTGTCTAGTAAAAAGGATGCTGAGGAACAGGACAGATTACAGTGAAAACCAACAAAGGCATTGAAGAACCTGGAGGTTAATCCTATGAGGAACAGTCAAAGGGATGAGATGTATTTAACTTAAAGAAACACAGAGTAAAGAGAGATTTGGTAGCTACCATGGCGAGAAGAATATGGATTTATTCTATATAGTAGGACAGATGCCAACATGTACAAGCTTTACAGAGAGATAACTCAACCCAAAATAAGGAAAAATTTCCTGACATCTATCAAGCAGGAAAACTGCCTGTCTCCTGGAGACATGGGTGTTTTATCACTAGAGAAATTAAAGCTATTTGGGGATTTTCTATAATGAGTAGCATAGAAATACTGATCATAAATTAATAAATAAGGCTAGGTTGAGTATTGGTGATGGATTCAGCTTTGGTAGACTTTCTCTTCTCCTCTGCCCACTGACAGTTTTATCCCTTATGCATCTCAATAAAATATAACATCAGGGCTGTTTAGTCATACATATACATGTAAAGAGATCAGAAGCTGATTTAGAGCCCTGACCTCTACCAACATAGGTAACATAGTGATGTCACATGTACTTTATTATCTTCCTACTACTGTTCAGACAAGTGTTTCATCTTACTTAGATGCGGAGGTTTATCTTACAGGATTCAAACAGAATAGAAAATCAGCATAGCTTTCTCTATTCTGGGCTATTAATTATATTCATCATTAGGAGAAAAATAGCAGCAGTTAGTGAGTAAAGAAAAGAAAGGCCCATGGGTCAATCAGTATTAAATTTGGCATGTATATCTGCCCTTCATACCTTTCCATTCTCATGATTGCAACACAGCTGAAGAATACATAATAAATGTATCACCATCTCTATATCTGGTCTTCACTGCTTCACTTCAACAACACCACCATATGGAATTATTTAAGTAAACCAAAGAGGCCAACTTTCTAAACCTTTGTTTCTAGAGAGATGTCACTTTATTTTACTTTCACAGCCAAGACCAAAACAGCAACAGGCCTCCATGCCTTCAAGCAAGTATATTTGTTCTGCTCAGTAAGAGACTTTTGACGGCTCCATGTAAGGACAGAGAGCATTTTTATATAATTCTGGATCCAATCCTTCACACATCATGCAGCCTAGCCAAAAATGCTCTTCAAGTTCATCTTCTTCCCTTTTTTAGACCTAAAAAGCATCCTTGGCAGGGTTTATCTAGCTTTTTACTTAAATGAGAATCAGGCTTAGATTACTATAATTTCTATCATATTGACCCTTTGAAGTCAGTAGTCTGGGTTTCATTCAACTAGCCCTTAGGTGAGACTTCAATATTTTTCTTCTTCCAAGATAACATGGATTTGATTAGATTCTTTTTTGTGCTCTTTTGTTCGGAATTGTTTTTCATTAATGCTAAATTGACAGTTTTTTAAACATCAGACTGTAAGTCTGGCTAAGACATTTCACAGGTTGAAGTAAAGAGTAAGATGAGGCCACCTTCTCCTATGTACAGAGATTTCCAAATTCAACACTGGCAAAGAGGTTTGTTCTTTTCTGGTCCTTTAGAATGAGGCATCATTATCCTTTATCTCCTCCCAGATTTTGCCTGATAATTTGGACAGTCCTACAGATAGAATATTGCTTTGAAGATACAAACAAAGAAAAACACAGTTTATCAAGATGGGCCCTTACTTTCTGTCTTTCTCATTTGCTTTTTACTGAATTAGTAGTATAATAAAACTTAGATTTTCATAACTGAAAACCAGTATTTTTTTTCAGATCCATCACATAAATTAACAGAATAACAGTGTCTTCTAGTCCAACCGTCTGCTAAATCAGGAAACACTATACCATTTCAGAGAAATGGTATAAAAAGCTCCACTGTTGGAGCACCCACAACTTCTGGAGGCAAATTGTTCCACTTTTGAATTGTCCTAACAATCAGGACATTTCTCCTAGTTCAAGGTTGGTTCTCTCCTTGATTAGTTTTCATCCACTGCATCTTGTCTTGGCTTCAGGTGCTTTGGAGAATAGCTTGACCTCCTTATCTTTGTGGCAGCTCCTTAGATATTGGAATATGTCACCCTTAGTCCTTCTTTGCATTAAACTAGACGTACCAAATTCCTGAAACTATTCTTCGTTTGTTTTAGGTTCCAGTCCCCTAATCACCTTTGTTGCTCTTCTCTGCACTCTTTCTAGAGTCTCAATATCTTTTTTATACTGTGGAGACAAAAACTGGATGCTATATTCCAACTGTGGCCTTACCAAGGCATTATAAAGTGGTATTTACACTTCACATGACCTTGATTCTGTCCCTCTATTAATGCAGCCTAGGGTTGCCTTGGCTTTTTTGGCAACTGCAGCACACTGCTGGCTCATATTTAAATGATTGTCCACTGGGACTCCAACATCCCTCTTGCAGTTACTACTATTAAGCCAGGTACTTGAGTGATACAACACACTATGCTGAGCCAAATTAGTGTTACATTTCAGTGAAGTGAATAGGCTCCAGAACCCAAAAGCAAACTAAAATATTAACTTAGCTTTAAAATTGCACATTAACCATTTAAAGCTTGCCTAAATAATCTTTAAAACCTAACAAAAAATTTCTATTGAAAAATAATTCAAGGAAATGTTTCAAAACTTAGGGAAAACATAACATAATGCAATTTGAGGAAATCTGAAACAATCTTTGTTCTCCCATCATTCATTTCTACACTGCTTTGAATTTCATGATACTCAGTCCCTGCATTTATCAAGGAAGATATATGATAGTGCTTAATTCAATAGATCTCATCCCCTTTGACAATTAAAGGGCATTATTGCCAGATACTATGGCAGGAAAGTACAAAACATGCCAGTGATGGTTTCTAGAACTGTGACTTCATTTCTGCACTCAGCCAATTGAAAGATCCACTTATTAGTAAGAAGTTGAACAGAGTTTTCATACATCTGTCACACTTGCTTAAATATAAGTTCTTGGGGAAGATTATTTCTATGAACAGTTGCTCAAAAGTCAGTTTTTCTGCTGCCAAGTTCAAGGTTGCATTATTTGGAACATACACTTGATTACTTCAGAGTACAACCTGAAGTGTCCAAGTTATTTTGGGGTTGCTAAAACAGTGACAAATATATAAAGGAAATCCATGTGTTTATCTTTGGGAAGGAAACTAGTACCATATGTTCCCCACATACACCTCATTTTTGTGTCTAGCTTTCTGGTCAGGCAATATCACATTGGGATATCATGGAATAGGGGGTAAAATCAACAATCTGCTTTTGTTTAAAAACTCTTTCAAAGACCACATTGTGATGACCTGTTCAAAAGCCATCAAAGTTCATTCCGAGTGGCTAATTGTGAAGTTCAGGCATAGAAGACTTTTTTTAATGCAGTTTTTTCTTAAGGTTAGACTTAGAGTGCATGCATAGCACTTTTGGGGTCTTTCGGTATATTAGAAGCTGCTGTCTATCTCTGGGTGACAAGAACAAGTCTTCTTATAAAAGGAAGTTTCCAGGAATACCCTCCAATTCTCAAAATTACAATCCGTTAAAATGTCCACATTTGGAGAGAGGGTAAAGACATTTTTTTTCTGCAGTTGAATTTTGTTTTAGTTTACAGCAGAAGCTAAGATTATCTTTTACATTTAAAAATCAGGTGAAGTATTAGTATTGTTTTACAAAGCCTTACTGAGACCACACTTGTAATACTGTGTCCAGTTTTGGTCACCACAATATAAAAAGATGTTGATACTCTGGAAAGAGTGCAGAGAAGAGCAACAAGGATGATTAAGGGGCTGGAAGCTAAAACATATGATAAACAGTTGCAGGAATTAGATATGTCTAGTCTAGTGAAAAGAAGGACAAGGGGTGACATGATAGTATTGTTCCAATATTTGAGGGGCTGCCACCAAGAAGAGGAGGGTCAACCTATTTTTCAAAGCACCAGAAGGCAAGACAAGGAACAGTGGATGGAAACTAATCAAGGAGAGAAGCAACCTAGAACTAAGGAGAAATGTCCTAATAGTGAGAACAATCAACCAGTGGAATGGCTTCCCTTCAGAAGTTGTGGGTGCCCCGTTGCTGGAGGTTTTAAGAAGAGACTGTACAGCCATTTATCTGAAATGGTATAGGGTGTCCTGCTCAAGCAGGGGATTGGACTAGAACACCTACAAGATCCCTTCCAGCTCTATTCTTTTATGTTCTACAGTATATTCTAAGCACAGATTGTGAGACCCTGCAGGGAGGGAGCAAGGAAGGGGAATGACTTGTATCAGATGTTGAGATGCAAATACCCAGTGGTGGCAATCTTATGAGTTGTTATTTTGGCATTATCCCAATTTTCTGCAAATGAAGCTATATTTTAAACAGACAGTATGTGAAAGGTAGACGTTCATTCTTCAAAGTAAGGGTGCACAGTTTTTCTTGGTGTGCTGCAGTTCTATAGTCTGGAAGTAGTCACGAAAAGAGTGAACTACATTGTAGTAAATATAAAAGTGAATAGAATTACATTAAATTAATTAAGTAGTGCATGCCGGCTTAATGTACTAAATAATGTTTCTCCTTTTAAGAGAGACTTTGGAGTTACATTCAAGGCTTCCAAGGATTATATGTGATTTGCAGTTTTATTTTGTTCACCTATGCTATTATTGTTGGTCACATAGTCAGCTACAATTTAATCTGCTTATTGAGTCCTTCCTGAGGACCTAGGATGGCAGATTTCATTGTTTGATGGTGTTAAAGATATTGTTACAGATTATTATTTTTATATAATAACTGTCCTTTAAAGCAATTACATGTGTAAGAATTAAGCCAGTTTATATCCTGGCTGAATAAGACAAACTAAGAGATGTAGGATTATTACACCACTTCCAATAGACCTACTTATAATCAGACTAATGGATAGCAATACTCAATTTGGTGTACACCAAATTTGTTAATTTGCAACTCCTATGAATCTCAGCTAATATGTCTAGTTAACACATCTGATAAAAACCGAGGATCGATGTTATATAAAGCTACTCCCCTCAGAAGCAAAAATTCCAGATGACCACTAGATGTCAACGAAGTGTTGGTTTGTGTTGGTGGATGGGCCTTTCCTGCCACCTAATGATCATCCATATTTTTTGCAATCCAGACTCAGAAGTCCTATGTTAATGGCAATTGGCCCAGATATAAATATGCTCACCTATTTTCAATGTAAGGATGATTTATTCTAGCAGCCCATCACATCCTCTTTCTGGATAAGATGATGGTAGAACATGGAAATTCAAGAAGTCATAGCCTCATAACATCTGGGGAACACAAAATTGAAGAAGATTGGTTTATTCATGTCATAACTTACAATTTGTCTCATGCTGAATGCCTTAGAGCTGAAATTCTACAACATAATCCAGTCTAAGAAAAATATGTTGAAACTTGTTGGAATTAACTAATATAGTGATGTCCAGGATGTATTATTTTAAAGTAGTTTTTGCTATTTGTTTAAGCAATGTAGATTTACAAAGAAGGCATTCATCAGTTACACATCCCCATTGGAACAGCTTCTTTATCCCAACTGGTTTATATAAATCAAAAGAACAAAGATCAACATATCCATGGCAGCTTTCACCTTGCCAGAAGTCCTGTTGAAATCCCAGTGAGTACAGATAAAAAGATATCCCTCAATTAGATAAAATAAAGCCAGAGTTATAGATATATTATATAAATTACAGTAGTATTGCATCCAAGTTGTTCTGAAAAAAAACTATGGAAACAGGAGTCTAAATCTAAGAGTGGAACTTTACTCCAATCACAATTAAAGTATAGGAAAATATTCCAAAGGCTTTTTCATGTAGAAAATTACCTTTCAGGAAGAAAGCTGGAATCAGATTAATAATATATGCGGGAAAGAGTACTTTCTCTCCATCTAGTAGATTTTTTCCCATACATGGTCCCAAATAAGGAATTAAACTTCAGTTGGACAATAGATGCTCAGATCTGTTCAAGAATGGAGCAGGTTGGTCAAGAGATGACAGTTTTTTCTTTCTAGGATGGGTACAAATGGAGATTAATGGTCAACTTTTGGAGATAATGGATTCTTGCATTAAAGTTAGAGAAGACAATTTCCAAGATCCCTTCTAAGACTCTAGGATTCCATGTTGCAGAGATAAACATCCATCTCAAATTCATATTGACATTTGAATATGATTTATTTGGGGGGTGGGGGGAATGAAGGGAAGAATTTCATTAATGCTCAATATTTTTTCCTTCTGTTGTTCATCCCTGATTCTTGGAGACTGCCTGGACAAGGCCCTGTGGTTGTTTTGACAAGGTTTTTCAGATGTGGTTTGCTGTTGCCTCATTTCTAGGATTGAGAGAAAGTGACTGGCCCAAAATTACATAGTTGACTTAGTGCCTAAGATGGGCTAGAATGTATAATCTCTTGGTTTCCAGCCTGGTTTAACCAAACTGGTTAACCTCTACAGCAAACTATACCAAATAAAGCCTCTCCCCTAATCTTTTTTTCCTACAAAACCTGGCTGCGTTTATCACACAGATAGACAATGTGTAGTTCCATCCTGAATGTCAACGTTTGTTTTTCACCGTCTCCTTCACCTCTCAAAGGCTGCTCGCCTTCAGAGGGAAATCAGGATGGAAATCGGCTCAGATTATGGGACAGTAACACAACCATGCAAGATCTCCTGTCTCTCAGGTTTTTCTTCGAGCTGGAAAATGAGAGGTGCCTGTTGCCCAGTTCTATCAAAGATTATTATTCTTCATTAAAGTTGAGAACCTTGGAAAAGCCCTTGGAAAAACCTAACCGGCTTGTTTTAAAAAAAACAAAAACAAATAAATTCTGCAGGCGCCCAGAGGGAGGATCGAGTTACTTACGGTTACTTTAAAAAAATGTCCAGTGCTATGTCAAAGCAGCAGTGGGAATATTTAAAAGTGACAAGTCAGCCCTAAAAACCAACATTGTTCTTATTCATTTTTCTACCCCCACCCGCACTTCTCACTTCCAAAGAGAAGAATCTCCTCTTAGCCCCCCAATTAGCAAGCTGGAGTATTTATAATGCCAGCAAGGACCTTCTCCTCCCTCTCCTACTCATTAGCTCACTCTGGCTCTTTCTACCAGGAGGATTTTCTAAAGAGTCTTGTTAAGAACATTAATAATAGTAATTAGAGGGTCAAGAAACCATCCTGAAACCTGACCCAAAATCTTCACCCAGTGCCTAAAAGCCTAAAATGAGCGATTTCTCCGTCTCCTGTTTTCTTTGGCCGCTGGAAGTGAGTGTCTGTTTCTTTTAAACAACAGCAGACTTGTCCCATCTTTGTATATCAAAGCCTTTCAGCATTGTTTTTGAAGGATGCCTTTAAAAAGCAGATCTTTCTCACCAAGCGATCACCGCACAATCAGGCAACCTGCCGGGAACACTGTTAAATTAGCAAATCTGGCACTTTGGCAGGAGACTCAGCCTGGGTCTGAAACATCTGCATCACAAAACAAATCAGCAAGTTGGAGCACCAAGGCATGACTCACCATACCCTCTGTTTTGTTTATCTCTGATTTTTCCCTCAGGAAGCAGAGCTCCAAGCTTAACCAACTTGGGTTAATTCCTTCAAGCAGCTCAGACTATCTTTGGGATTCCTCTTTCTCTCTTCTCATTCAAACTTTTCACAACTTTGTTCCATCCCTTTCTGAACTTCATCATTCCTTGGCTTGTCTACTTGAAAATGTTCTGTCAGAGAATTGCCTATCAGGTGCCCAAATGTAGTCAGAGATGCTGGCACAACCTTGTAGTTTGATATAAATCAATATATTTATAGCTAACAAGGCAAATGGGAGCATCATGAGGTAAGTCACAGAGCACACGGGAGAAAAAGGTAGGAAAACAAGGAAGTTCCCCCTTTTACCCACAGCAACCAATCACAGCATAGATTGCCTCATGCAGGAGCCAGCTCGCTCCAACCAATCAGCTATAATTGTGGGTTCTGTCTCATTGTACAACTCCACTATCCCAGCTCCTAAATCTAAGTATCTTAACAGCACTGAAAAAAGGGACTTACGACCACTCTTTGTACTTATGACCATTGCAGCATCCCCATGATCACATGATCAAAGTTTGGAATGTATTTAGGACCATTGCAGTATCTTGGAGTCACGCAACCACCAATTACAACCTTTCCATCCAGCTTCCAAAAAGTAAATTCAGTGGGGGAAGCCAGATTTTGCTTAACAACCATGGCAAATAGGGTTGAAATTAGGTGCACGACTCATATAAGTTGTTTAGAAATTCTGGTGTCAATTGTGGTCATAAATTGACGAACAGAGGATGCTCCTTGTTGAAAGTTGTATTAGTAGGAAGATGCCTCTTGTCACCAAAAGGAGCGTTTGTGTAATTTTACAGATAAACCTGTATGTTGTTCCTGTTGTTCAACTGCCCTGTTTGATCAGAAACTGAGCCCAATGGACTTTCTGAACTAAGTCTGCCTCAGAGATGGTATTCAGGAGGTTCTGACCAGTTCTGGAAAACTGGTAGCAGAAATTTTGAATAGTTCAGAAAACTGGAAAATACCACCTCTGACTGGAGATTTTACAGTATCCTTCCCCTGCCACGCCCACCAAGCCATACCCACAGAACCGGTAGTAAAAAAAATTGAATCTCACCACTAGTCTGCCTCTACCTTGACCTTTTCTGAATATTTATTTATATAACTTGGCTTGATAAACCAAGTATTTTCTGTATAACTCAGCCTCTCAAGTCCTGATTTTTTTAAAAAAAAAATCTTTTCCTGGGCACACAAGCACATGTTATTATGTTTTAAGTTCACAGCTGCTTGAAAGTGTTTTATGTTGCCAGATTTAGGACATTTATTCCCTAGCACATTCAACCTACTTCTCTCTGCCATCTGTGTTTTTCTTGAGGAGCTGAATTCTTTCCTTATTTGTGCTACGTTGCTGCTTTTTTGTGCCAAGGTACCAGTTCATCTCTCACTTGAATGCACCAAAGAAATACTGCCTGGCTGGCACACTGGGCCTGGCTCTGCTCTGCTTGCTTTGCATCTGGCTCTCCCCAGCCATAAAGCTATTCGTGTTCACTTGATTCTGAATCAATGCTTTAGTAAGATCATGGCTTACACAGAGAGCTGCTCTTGCATTCAAGGGAAAATGAGTGCAGCTTTCTTTCTGGATTCACAAAGAGGTTGTCGAGAAAAAACAGATGGGAGTCATAGAAGCAGAGGCTTGTTGTGTATGGTTTCTTTTGCCTACCATTTCAAGCCCCCACAAGTACAGGGAACTTGACATTGTGGCCAGATCTCTTTCAGATTTAACCCAGTCGCACAGTAAAGTTAAGTCTGATATGCTCAAATCATTGTACATCGAATAAACAAGCAAAGCATTCAAGTTGCCAACTTTTTGCAATTCAATTACAACTTTCTGAATCTAAAGCCAGTAGTTGTTTATGCAATGGCTGATAGTGCAAGCAGCCTAAGCTCAATGGGATTTCTGTGGTCCTCATCTCCATCCGTGAAGAACCTGATATTTTGCCATAGAAATTAAGGTTTAAACAGGAATATAAGGGTTGAAATGAGAGTCAAGGATTCTGAGTGTTCAAACTTTTACATTCCCACTCTTGAAACCACCTGCATGATGAAAAAAAAATGAGAGGAAATTCTCTCCCATCTTCTTCTGAGTCATTAAAGTATATCCTGCTGCTCAGGAGGCTGAATTGCAAATATTCTTCATGAGGGGATTAATACTGAGCTGAAATTAACCTAGCTTATTTTAGTTCAGTGTAATCCAACGCAATCCAACATTTTTCCCCAAATTGGAACAAGATACTAATGCTTAAAGTAGATCAACTAATATCATTTGGCAACTCATAGACACCCACTTCCGTTTGCAATTGCCCCAAATCTTCAATTATTGATGTATAGTTTGAGTTGAGGTCTCACCACCATATTAATGCTAAGTTTAAGCACCATATGATGGGGTGAGTTCCCATCCTGCTTCAGTTCCTTGCCCAGTGGGAAGGTAACAGCATGCCTCAGTATAGAGTCATTCTGGCCCACATGACCATGGAAGCATCCTTCAGACAACCCTGGCTCCCTTGGCTAGGAAACAGAGATGAGCACCGCCCTCTAGAGTCAGACATGCCTGGACAGGGGAAACTTTCACCTGTACAGTTTTTTGTACACATTACCCACAATTTCAGATGAAATAGACAAATGATAACTGCTCATGATATATACACTCACCACAATGTCAGATAAACAAGTTGATCTGGGTGAGAGAGGAATGTATTACATACCTTTGAGTCTAGCATTTCTGAAAAATAATGTTCAGCTTTGAGAAAAACAATGGACTCTTATCAAAGAGTTAATTTCAACAAAGGTTATTCAGGTGCCAATACTTTAGTGTTGCTTCTTTTGCACATTAAAAGAAACTTCTATCAGTGCATGTGACTTTGTTCCACAAGGGAAATCGTGCTAATTTAAATGAAAATAGTATTTAAAAACCATTATATTAGTGGAAAATGAAGCAATTATTTCTATGACTATATTATAAAATATAAATATGCAGGATGAGCTTCCACTGTTTCTGGATGTCCTCCCAACTTTGGTTCTCTCCCATTTATTCTACATTTTAATCTGATTTTATTGCTTTAGATTTAAACTTCTGGGATTCTTAGTTCTGGAAAATCACTTATGGTGAAAAGTCTGATCCAGTAAAGGGCTTGTAAAGTCAGCATTAACTATTTTCTTTGGGCAAAAATGTCAACTCTGTTTAACTGCAATTTTTTTTTAAAAAAAGTAAAAAGCCAAAGCTTCTTATTTTTGTCATTTCTCAGTGTGAACAGTTGAATACACAGCACACTTTCAAAAATATTTTTAATGTGCTAATACCAGTAAGTGTACTTGTATAATGAATAAGATAAAAGAGACATACTGTTGTTTATAAGAGGGGGGGAAATCCTGAATAGTTCATTAAAAGTTCCATTCTGTTTTCCCTATATACAAACTGGAATATTTATGTATAATCCTGGTGTCATCATGTGATATCTAAAGTTAAACAATTGTTTCATGCATGGAGATGCTATATCTGATGGTGCCCAGCTGCCATATTCTTATCAGTAGGGATCTCCTCCAAGGCGAAGAATTCTTAGTATTTGGTACTTCTTTGTAAAGGACAGTTAGCTGTAATTTAATAAGAAAAATGAAACAGGAGGTCTCAGTGCTCCTCATTCTTGCCTTAACCTTTGAAAAGAACTACAATGTTGTAAGTGTTAATTGGATAAATGGTTTTGCAAGATTCTGCATTATAATGTTAATTGCACAAGTTTTGGAGATCTGCAAAACCAGAGGTATTCAAAGAGGGATCAAAAAAGACAAGATGCCCCCCCCCCCCGATCATGACATCAAAGCCTGATCCCTTTTTTACGTGTATCATAACAAATGAATTTAGAAACCTCTGAGAAGACGACTTCCAACCATGTCTCTACAGATAATAAGGCATAGTTCTTTCCATAATTGGACAGTTAGCTAGCCCTTCCAGAGTTAACTGAATCCAATCTACCACTGGGCAACTTCATTCCTTAGTTCTTTGAAAGAAAATGGCAGATAATCCCCCAAAACTCAGTTCAACTTGTCTCACTGTTTTCAGAGTGCTGCAATAAAGACTTAAGAGACTATGGTCACGATCCACAGACCAGATACATCACACACTGGCCACACCCACCCCTGGTTTAGCAAAGGGGGGGGATTTTTGTGATATGTTACGTGACAACAACTTGTTGCAGTGAGTTTGACACCCCTGGACTATAGCATCCATCCTGATGCTCTTTTGGACTGAAACAGATCACCAGACCATGATGTTAAAGGTTAAGGACTATAGATGGTACATACTTCCGAGAGTGCTAGATAAAGGGAAAAAACTGGCCTCTTTTCCAATCTGTGAAGGTCATAGTGGAAGAAGAGATGAAGGCAGCATTCTGTGAGCAGGTGATATAAATTATATCTTTGATGGCTAGATATCGTCAGTGTTAACTTTTTCTGGATAGTTTCATTGTTGTCTGGACACAAAAAAACATTATTTTGAGTCAAGAGTTCCTACATCTCAGATGATGAAATGGAATGTAAAAATATTGTTATTAGGGATAGTGATATATTTGGATAGATAGGCTCACTTAAACTGAGCATTTGCAGAAAATTTAAAAATGTATATTTTGTCACGGGAAATCAATACCATATGTGGCATTACTTTATACTGTATATACATACCTAAAATGTATTTTCAAAAGTGTACTGTATTGTTTTGGAGGTTTGTCTGGTGACACTCTCTATCTCAATTCTTACCCAGAAAGCTTTGTCAGAGAAAGAGTGTTTAATTTACCATATTTAAGTCTGAAAAATTTTAAGCATATATTAATAGTGAATTAAAGGAAAGTTTTGTCCTTATGTGGGAATCCAAACTAAAAACAGAGGAGACACACATTATCCATGTAGAATCCATGTAGAATGTGGATGATGTATCTTACCTAAAATAATATGAATAAGTGCTATTATTTGAGGAGTTGCAGCCTAAGTATGATTTGTCATAGTGTGCAGATTGGCAGCATTTCAGTTAAACCACTGTTTTTCATCAAGACATGAGGTAACCTTTCAAAATTTTAGGCACCCGTAACAAGCAATAATTTGAAAATCCCTCAAAGGTATTTGGATAGTAGGGCTATGTCATGGATGCTGTAGGCCCCTGATGTTCTTTTAGGAATGGCTGAATATGCACAGTCTAGGTGTCATGAAAAGGTTTCTGAATTATAAAAATTCATCCGTCAAGAATAATGAATTTTTCTAAGCTTAACCGCTTCACTCTGTAGATGTATATTTGCATAGAACCTGGAGGGCAAAAGAGAATGCTAAGTGCACAGAGGCCAGGGCAATTTTGCACATTTTGAATATGGGAAGGTTAGCAGTGCTCTAATTAAACTCTGATTAGCCGATGGACTTGATCCAGACCATTTCAGTGGTGAAAGCATCGGCATTTTCTTTTCCTTTGGCTGCCAGTTTATCAGAGGTAGGCAATTAAGAGCTCACACACCTCCAGCTTTTCCTCATTTGGAAAGCCTGAATCTCATGCCAGTCAAGCCATAGTGTCCCATTGTCCTTAGAACAATATTCCCCTCTAATCTCACTTCTAGCAATTTGCTTTTTTTCTTTCTGAGCAGATTTAGAAACAAAAAACCCTGAATAAGCATGGAAGGGGAGGGGCGGGGAAGCTGAGGGTATGGCAGTGGCTGGCCATGGAGTAAATACTGCTGGTCTACATGCATCTAATCCCATCTCTAAAGTGGGAGTTTTCTCAGCCTATTCAGGATTTTTTTTTTTATTTAACGAGCAGTGGATAAATAAACGTTGACTACATCCCTGCTTTGATTTAAAGGGAACTGGGAGGATCCAATTATATTTTCAGCAGGGAGGGAGGCGTTGGAGGCTGCTTGGAAAGAAATGGGCAGACATTCCCTTTCTCAAAGAAAACACAATGCCCCCCCCTCCCCCTGTAAGTCCCCTGTAATTATTGCTTCACTACAAATTGACAAGCTCAGAGGTGAGCTTTGCTTTTGTTGACTGCTTAAATGCAATTATTACCTTTCTTCCACTTTTCAGGTTCCCAAACCTGGGTGCCTGTTGCTTTTGTTCACAAAGCCCCTAGATCTAAAAGAGAAACGGTGGGAGATTTAACTGGAAATCCACTCAATAGTCTTGCGTTTACGGAACACAGAGAGATGCTTAGCCAAAAGCTGTTTATGCAAGGGATACCCAAATATGCTACCTGCAATTCAAGTTCAGTCAAAGAAGCGTTGGCTTTGACATGCATCTCCAAACCAGGATTCATTATTGATATCTCAGCAGTAAAGAAATGTTGGTGTGCTTGGGATTCTTGGGGTCTTGTTTTCACTTTCTGATTGATATCCAACAACCAATATGATTTTGTGACATCCAACAACCAATATGATTTTGCCCTTTAGTGAGATTGTTGTTCTTGAGAGGTTCCAGATTCTTGATTTCATTCATTTGGATAAATAGATTTGCAGGTTCTTCACACAAAAAATGGAAGGGTAGAAATGAAGATTAAAATGGCTTGCAAAAAGGCATCTGCCATAAATATAGGTTTCTGCATTTTTTTTCTTGTTCATAGTTACATTTTTCTTTCAGGTTGCTCAGAAGCATTCCTTTCTCCTCCAGAGTTATCCAGCAGCTCCCCTATGGGCAATCTGTAATCAAACTGTCATCTTGTTGGAAAAGAAGGAAGGACCTGCAGGAACAAAATAATATAGAATCATATTCAGTTAAATTAAATACATTAACCGAACCGATAAGGTGTATGTAAATCTTTATAACTCTTGAGTTACAAAGTGTGAGCTTCAAAGTCCCATAAAATAATGTCTTAAAATCATTGGTTTCCCTTCAATTTTCAAGTTCTCCTGGATGTCGCCTTTATTTGTTGTTCTCCCTGCCATGGAAGGGTTAAGAAGCAGAAGGCTTTAAGAGCTTACCGCTGAGTAGGGCGGGTGGGGAAGGGGAAGATTGATGTATTACCACTCTGAGAAACTCATTCTCCAGGGGCAGAGATTAATCAGCT
Source organism: Pseudonaja textilis (assembly GCF_049901715.1). NCBI lineage: Eukaryota > Metazoa > Chordata > Lepidosauria > Squamata > Elapidae > Pseudonaja > Pseudonaja textilis. The sequence goes on along the minus strand of NC_141991.1, from coordinate 197,910,847 downwards.
CTGAGTTGAAGTATGTATCTCTTTGGACTGCTGTATTTCCTCAAGTGTTTTGACTGAGTATTTCTCAAGAGGAATTTCGGTATTCAATGGGTGATACGTATTTCTCCAGGAGATTGTTTCTCTTGATACTGAGCTTAACTCTTTTGACTATCCAGGATTGAACTGAAATCCATTTAATACCAAACATGGACAGACACTTTGGAAGAGGGGGTGAAAGAAAGAGGGGGTGGGGAATAGCTATTTTATTATCTGAATAAGGCCATTTATATCCAGCAGGAGTCAGAGATGTTGCAGAATAGAATAGAATAACAGAGTTGGAAGGGACATTGGAGGTCTTCTAGTCCAACTCCCTGCTTAGGCAGGAAACACCATACCATCTCAGACAAATGATTATCCAATCTCTTCTTAAAAACTTCCAGTGTTGGAGCATTCACAACTTCTGGAGGCAAGTTGTAATCCACTGATTAATTGTTCTATCAGGAAATTTCTTCTTAGTTCTACTTGCTTCTCACCTTGATTAGTTTCGATCCATTGCTTCTTGTCCTGCCATTAGGTGCTTTGGAAAATAGCTTGACTGCCTCTTCTTTGTGACAACCCCTGAGATATTGCAACACTGCTATCATGTCACCCTTAGTCCTTCTTTTCATTATACTAGACGTTCCCAATTCCAACAACTGTTCTTTATATGTTTTAGCCTCCAGTCTCCTAATCATCTTTTTTTCCTTTTTTTGATTTTAAAATATTCTCTTTTACTGACAGTTAAAATATGTTGATAACACTAGTCTCTATAGATAACTTAATCATCTTTCTTAGTCTTCTCTTCACTCTTTCTAGAGTCTCAACAACTTTTTTACATCATGGCAACCAAAACTGGATGCAGTGTTCCAAGTGTGGCCTTACCAAGACGTTATAAAGTGGTATTAACATTTCACATGATCTTGATTCTATCCCTCTGTTTATGCAGCCTATAACTGTGTTGGGTTTTTTGGCAGCTACAGCACACTGCTGGCTCATATTTAAATGATTGTCCACGAGGACTCCAAGATCCCTCTCATGGTTACAACTGTTGAGCAAGGTACCACATATACTGTATCTGTGTATTTTATTTTTCTTGCCTAAATTGCAATATTTTCAGATGGCTGTATCCAGAAATAATTATGTGGCTGATGGTCACATATATAACAGGGCCACATACTTTACCAAACCTTTCTAATGGTAAAAACCTGTTGCAAAGCCAAGCTCCGTGATTAGTAAGCCTCTATGAAGAATCTGCTGTTGGATCAAACTACTTTAGGCAGAGAAATGTTGGAACAGATTTGATGGCTTCTTCTTATGGAAATAAATATAAACTCTGCCTATACAATATTAGCATGTGCCAAATCCATTGCAATTTGATTTGGAATTGTGTTAACAGCATGATAAACTTGGATTCATCAGGTCACACTGTAGGCCACATGTGGTCCGCAACCCATGCTGTTCTCCTTCCCCCAAGATCTCAACATTCCAGACATTCAAAAATCATATATAGTATATATAACACCCCCAAATTCTTTGGCCTGCTCATGTAAATAGTGTACAGTTTCCTCTAGCAGTTTGATGACGATGTTATCCATTTAGTCTTGTCCAACTCTTGGTGGTTCTATTGGCCAGGTCTCTCCATATCTTCTGATCATTCACTACTTTTTTGAGTTGTTCTGTGCTCTGGCTGGTGTCAACTTTGATGGTGTCTAGCCACCATGTTCTTTGGCAGCTGGTTTCTTTCCTACCACTAAGTCTTCCAAACATAATTGCTTTCTCCAGTGAGTTCCTCCATACAACATGGCCAAAATAAGTAAGACACCGTTTTGTGATTTGTCTAGCAGTTTCCCACAAATAAAACTGGTAATTCTACACTTCTGAAGCACATGAGGCATGTAAACCTTCCTTTCTTAAAAGTTATATTAGTATCAAGATAGCTGGTATACAAACAAGGTGAGTTGTTAAGGCCAGATGAAAGAAATCCATAACCAAAAAGATACTGATGGACCTGTAAGCACTGCAATGTCCTTTCAAAACAGTATAATATATTGTAATTGTTTACAATATAAAGAAATAGGAAAGAAAATATGACATGAAATAGAGACTGAAAATCTTACTTAGTGACCATCAACATCTTCATAAGCTCTCTTTTAGAGCAAGCTTCCCTAATTTGGAGTTCCAGTTCTCAGAATTTCTAAGAAATATCGCCAATGGTGGAATAAGGTTGGCCAAGAAATACATTTATTTGTATATTTTTTATTGCTTTTAACCTTATAGACTGCTCAGAGCTGTGGCAGGATGAGTGGCAAAAAATGCAAATAATAAATAAATGTTTTACTCTGTTTTCATTTTATAAATAATTGAGCAATTGCTTTGTTCTTGGGACCTTTGGAACATTCAACAAGAATCAATTACCTAATCACTCTTTCACAATCATTTTGAGTTTTCATTTCTGCCCCACTCGGTTTTTTAAAACAATTATAACAGACTTAGCATTTATAGTAACTCTAAGGTATTCATTACTTGGAGGCATATTCCATAGTTTTGATCATTCAGGATTTTGTTTGCTAGAAAACGTTAGAAATGTAATTTCAGTTATACCTTCCAGTTATTCTACTCCATCCACACAATGACTTCGTTTTATGTATTTCTTAACTGTTACAGGAAACAAAATCCAACTTACATACCATCTTTCAATGAAGTGATTATTTTCAGTGATTTCCATGAATGATTAAAATTTCAGCACAAGTGGAAAACACTCAGGTTAATACAGATAGTCTGTCCTTAATATTTTCTCCTTGTAATAAACTCAATAAGAAGATAAAACTGAATTAGATAAGTTGTCCAGAATCATCCAGAGACATGGTGGATAAAGAGTTGAAGACATATAATCTTACTCCAAATCTATAAACATTACCTTTGCCTTCTCCAACCTACTATCCTTCTATAAACTAGAATTACAACATTGTGGAATTCCAGGAGCTGCAGTTTGTCCACACCTGGAAATACCTAGTAGGGAAGGCTGCACTATTCTTTGTTGGTCTTTTCTTCTTTTTTTCCCAATTTTTCATGCAATAGCCCTCTCTTATGAGGTTGCTATGATTAATAGTGGTTTACAAGAGTGAGTACATAGGATTCTTTCCACAAGTCAAGGACAGGTAGTTTGAAATCTGTGATGTTTTTGCATGTCCCTACAATGCCATGGCTTGTTGGTTGTCTTGGAAAAGCAACCCCATTAACTTCTTAAGTTAATTGGTCTGGCTCATCATCCAAAGGAGACAATGTGAAGACAATTATACAGTACTTCCTCTGAATCTCAAGTTGGGGAGTAGGAAGACTTTCACACTGGAGAGAAATTCTGTTTCCACAGCCTTCCAAATTCTGCCATTACCTCCCTCTTTCCAGCAGCCCAGGTATCATAATATCTTGGTGCTCCTCTTCTCAAATCTCTGGGTTTGTCATCTCTGTGTCCTGCTCATGTATATTTGCTTTGTAATTGTTCCTCCTTATGGACAGCAAACTAGGAGGTGCAATCTGAGGATAGGGACAATGTTCCCCTTTTTGAGCTTGCTTCCATTTTTTAACTTGCTAACCATTGGAACTGGGAACTACTGAGTAGATGGTGGTGCAAAAATGTTGACGTGAATTTGAGGGGTGTTCGTTTTGTCTTCTGTACAGATGCACATAGATAAACTCAACAAAACATTCATACAAAGTCTTTATTTTTGGTTCATCAGGTATCCTCCTAACTCACATTTGTGACGAAGTTCTTTTTAATGTCCAATCCTTTGCATATCTGTCTTGCAAGTAAAAGGTTGGTTATCTCCTTATCTCTTTCCTCCCATCTCGTAGCGGTAGAGGTAGAGTAGTTACCACGAGTCCATGAGTTCAGGCAAGAGTGAAGAAGCCTCTCCAACCCATTGAGGGTCAATTTAGTGACCAATCAGGATTACAGATGTGGTCACAAGACATGGACTACATTTCCCAGGATACCTTAACTACATTTACCATGATGCATTCCCTTAAGGGGACAGCTCACAATTGCTAACTAACTATCCAATTCCCATACACTGGCTGGACAGTACAAGCGGAGGGGGGGGAGGGAGATGTGAATCAGATGGAGCAAACTGTACACATGAAGCTTTCTAAACTCAGCACCTCCTAAAGAAAATAGCTCAGAATATGAATGATGTCATTGCTCAAAATGTGGAGATCATCGTAGTTCCATTTACATAAAAATGTGTTGTTAGGATCTTTTATTTCCCAGATAATTTAATACACTTCATGGACCTGTAAACCAAGCAAACTGACACATGCCATGAATACATAGTCAGACCTCAAACTCAGAGCCAAACCAAAGCCTGGAACCTTGCATCACAGCCACCCGCTCAGGATATCACATCACAGAACTCAGGAGGTTACACCACAAAACCTCAGGATGTTACAACACAGCTGACGACCCAGGAGATTACAGAACAAGACCCAGGATGTCACAACAATAGAACTCAGAAGGTCATCACACAGCCCATTACCCAGGTCGTTACAACACAGGAGGCTGATAGACACACAGCCAATACCTCAGCCACACTTGTTCTTACGAAAAAGCCAACCAATCTGCAACCATCAACTCCATCAACCAATCAAGAAATAACAACACAGCCAACCATCCCACTTACAACAGAGCCAACACACCACACCTCCCCACCAGTATTTATAGAGAGACAGCAGCTCTGATCACGCTTTGCTCACAAAAGCACGAAGCTGAAAGCACCAGCCTGAACATGGCAAGTGGGACCTCATCAAAACGTTGCCAAGATAGTCTCAATCTTACATGGGAAAAGACCTGAACACGCCAAGACCTGCATACCCGTGAAAATCTATGAAAACAAACATCGATATCTATCTATCTATAGCATTTTTATTAAAACTGTATAACCCAACAGGTTTAACCAACTGGAGTTTATGACTATTTTTAATAGAAGCATTGGCTTAATTACAGCTTTCAGTAATCTCTATATTTTTTGCTCTTTTGCAATCCATGTAAGCTCACTTTGGTTAAAATTTCTAAAGCAACTTTTTTTTCCAGAGCACAACAGGAATAAAATATAAATTATAGCATATTTTTGAGGAATATTATTTCCTCCTTTGCATTCTCCTTCAACAGTTTGGCTACCATGGAGTTAAAAACTGCAAACCCATATCAACATTTTTCACTTCAAGACATATACTGACAATATTCAGAAGTGGAGCATGCGATCCCATGAGGTTTGCTCTCATTTCCATTTTCATGAACCAAGGATTCTGAACAATAAGTTCTGGGAGAGTCAAGAATGACACATTCCTACTTTATAATAAATATGGGTGATTGTGTGAGTTACTCCCATTAAGTTTAATAGTAGCCACATGGTAAATTTCCCTCTGATTGCACCATGGCTCTCGGCCACTGTCTGATTGCACAAGACAGAATTTGGATGAAAGGTCTCCTAACCAAAATTAAGTACCACAGGAAGTCGTGGGATTGACTAAAAACTCACATTTGGAGCACTGCTTAGTGAGTCATCAGAGAACTTATGTTCCAGAAGAAGATTTCTGAAATAAATAATGCTTGGAGCAGAGGCTTAGCTGGAGTCAAAAGTTTCTTATTGTTTTAAAAAATTAAATTGTTTTCTATACAAAGCAGAAACAGAGTCGTGGGGCTATTCTGAATTCCTGCACATTACACTAGCCTCTCCCAACCTGCTGGATATGAATTGTATAATTTGTAAACTAAGTTCACAATGAAGACAACACTGGGAATTGTTCTTTTTAGATAAACAAGCAATACGTTCTTCAAGTTGCAAAATGGAAAAAAAAAGGAGGAGTCCAGCTTCTATTGACTCCTACTTTGCTGCACTTGTTTTATTGTTTGAGAAAATACCCATGGCAATTCTGACAGACTCAATACTGTAGCTTCATTAGACATGGAGGATGTTAATAAGGATGAGGTATAGTTGCAGCAATTTTCCACCCACAAATACTGATTTAGTGATTTTTTAGAAAAATAGGTTAGAACAGTTTCAGATTTCTACCTCATACTTTCCAAATTGGCTTTCAATAGGATCACTCATACCCTGCTTTTCTCAATACAAATCCACGTCGACCAAAGTTTTGGTCATCTTCATATAAAATATTATAAAATATAAAAGGTGATTAAAAAGAGGGGAAGGAGAAATTACTAAATGGGTTCCTAAAAAGGACAAATAAAAAGGTCTAAAAATAAAATATATACATTTTAGGATTCATTAAAAGTGAAAATTTAAATAATATAATACAAATATTTAGTAGCGGTAATGATCAGGGGTGGGATTCAAAATTTATAACCATCGGTTCTGTGGGCGTGGCTTAGGTGGTGGGTGTGGCTTCATGGTCATGTGACTGGATGGGTGTGGCTTGATGGTCATGTTATTGGCTAGATGTGGCCAACTCAATATCACTCACATGGAGACACGCATCTCCTCACCTGGCCTCTCATGACTGTGGGGATGCCGCAACAGTCGTAAGTGTGAAAAATGGTCATAAGTCACTTTTTCCAGTGGTAACTTTGAATGGTCACTCCACACAAGCAAAGTACCAACAAAGGAGGGGGAAAAAAACTCCAGAGAAGTTCCTGAGACAGGAATGCCAAGAATGCCAAGTTCCTGCCAAGAATGTAATAAGGGTTAACAGAGAGGAAGTTTCTGTAAGCAACACCAGAATGTTTCCTTCCTGCCTTCCTTACAGGATTAGGCCAGTAATTTCTTCTAACAACCAGTTAGAAGCAGTTTCTTCTCTGAACTGCTTAGAATGTTAATAACCGGTTCTAGTGAATAGGTGTGAACTGGTAGAATCCCACCCCTGATAATGATATATTGTACTTAATATACATAATACACAACACTGACTTAATAATTTATTCAAATATTAGATTAATAAAATACCATACTATAAACAAGTAATCTCTCAATGGATTTTATGGCAAGGTGCTAGGATTTTATAAAATCAGTAAAAAGTCAGTTTTTGAAAAATGGTTATTCTACAGGTTGTGTTCAGCATCATATTTGACAAGCTGCCAGGCTATATAACATACTTTAGAAGTACAGTCCAGAGCCAACTAAATGAATTTCAATAATAATAACAACAACAACAACAACAACAACAACAACAACATTATTGAATCCCTCTTTATAAGACACATGATGGAAATCAGGTACAAATTAATTCGGTTCTGCTGTCTGTCACCAGCCTATATAAAAAGCTAACTTAGATACAGTTTCATATTGGAATTTCTGCACACTGTGATAAAACTATTTTTGTCTAGTAGGAATAGAATCATGTTTCTCCAAACTGTCTAGGAATCACCGTAAAAGAGGTATAAGATACTTGGGGAGACTCTGGGTGAGGCTTCTCTCATGCAAAGGACATTTCTGTGTATGCCGTTGAAAATTACAGACCAATCTCTTTATGTTACATCATCTCTAAAGTCATGGAATCAATTATTAACCAATCCATTATCCTCCACTTAAAGACAAACAACCTACTCTTTAATAAACAATTTGGGTTCAGAAAAAAACTATCCTGCAATCTGCAACTCTTACTCTGCAAAAACATATGGACTACACAACTCGATCAGGGCAAAGCAATAGACGCTATCTACACAGACTTCTGTAAAGCCTTTGATTCAGTAGTACATGACAAACTACTCCTAAAACTAAAATCTTATGGTATCTCTGGACACCTGCAAAACTGGATAGAAGCATTCCTTCAAACAGACAACAAATGGTCAAAACTGGGAGCATCCTATCAAATTCTGTACCTGTCAACAGTGATGTCCCCCAAGGCAGTGTTCTAGGACCAACGCTCTTCATACTCTACATAAATGACCTCTGTGATCATATTAAGAGCAACTGCGTTCTCTTGGCTGACGATGTAAAGCTATTCAACACCACAGACAATACTGCTACCCTTCAAAAAGACCTCAACTATATATCAGAATGGTCAAACAAATGGCAACTTCAAATCTCAACAAATAAATGCTCTGCCTTACATATTGGCAAAAAAAATCAGAAAATAAAATACAAGCTGAATAGTCAAGACCTTGTTGATGATCCAAACTCTCTCAAGGACCTTGGAGTACTCATCTCTAATGATCTAAGTGCTAGAGCCCACTGTAACTACATAGCCAAAAAGGCATTAAGAGTTGTTCACCTAATCCCATGTAGCTTTTTCTTTGGTAATATCACACTGCTTACTAGAGCATACAAAACATTTGTTAGACCAATAGTTGAATATAGCTCATCATTCTGGAACCCACATTACCTGATATTAACACAGTTGAGAAAGTCCAGAAATATTTCACAAGAAGACTTCTCCACTCCTCTACTCATTGCAGAATACCTTATGCCACCAGAAATTCTAGACCGAGAAAACTTAGAACTACGCCACCTTCGGTCCGATCTAAGTATAGTATATAAAATCATATATTACAATGTCCTACCTGTCAATGAATACTTCAGCTTCAACCATAACAATACAAGAGCAAACAACAGATACAAACTCAAGGTTAATCGCCCCAAACTTGATTGCAGGAAATACGACTTCAGCAACAGAGTGGTCAATGTCTGGAATACCGTACCTGACTCTGTGGTTTCTTCCCCAAACCCCAAAAACTTTAACCTTAGACTATCCACTATTGACCTCACCCCTTTCCTAAGAGGTCTGTAGGGGGCGTGCATAAGTGCACCAACGTGCCTACCATCCCTGTCCTATTGTTTCTTTTATTTTTCTTAGATGTATCCGTGTATTCATAACTATGTTTTTACTTATACCTATTATCTTGTAAGCAACTGACAAACAAAATAAAAAAATAAAAAAATAAAAAAATAAAAAATAAATGTGTGTCTATGTGGAAGAGATATTCCCCAAGAAAAGTAGCTAATTCACTTGCAAAACGTGGCAGAATTGTACTAGTTAAAGGCAACATCTCAAGGATCCAACATCTCAAGGACCTGGTCTTTCAGTGTGCTGTAGCTACCAAAAAAGCCAACACAGTTATAGGCTGCATAAACAGAGGGATAGAATCAAGATGAGGTGAAGTGTTAATACCACTTTATAATGCCTTGGTAAGACCACACTTGGAACACTGCATCCAGGTTGGTTGCCATGATGTAAAAAAGATGTTGAGACTCTAGAAAGAGTGAAGAGAAGACTAAGAAAGATGATTAAGTTATCTATAGAGACTAGTGTTATTAACATATCTGAACTGTCAGTAAAAGAGAATATTTTAAAATCAAAACAAGAAAAAAAAGAAAGATGATTAGGAGACTGGAGGCTAAAACATATAAAGAACAGTTGTTGGAATTGGGAATGTCTAGTTTAATGAAAAGGACTAGGGGTGACATGATAGCAGTGTTGCAATATCTCAGGGGTTGTCACAAAAAAGAGGGAGTCAAGCTATTTTTCCAAAGCACCTAATGGCAGGACAAGAAGCAATGGATGGAAATTAATCAAGGTGAGAAGCAAGTAGAACTAAGAAGAAATTTCTTGATAGTTAGAACAATTAATCAGTGGATTAGAACTTGCCTCCAGAAGTTGTGAATGCTCCAACACTGGAATTTTTTAAGAAGAAATTGGATAATCATTTGTCTGAAATGGTATGGTGTTTCCTGCCTAAGCAGGGAGTTGGACTAGAAGACCTCCAAGGTCCCTTCCAACTCTGTTATTCTATTCTATTCTATTCTATTCTATTCTATTCTATTAAGTTTTTAAGAAGAGATTGGACAATCATTTGTCTGAAGTGGTGTAGGGTTTCCTGCCTGGGCAGGGGGTTGGACTAGAAGACCTCCAAGTCCCTTCCAACTATTCTATTCTATTCTATTCTATTCTATTCTATTCTATTCTATTCTATTCTATTCTATTCTATTCTATTCTATTCTTTGAGGCCTGACACTCAAAAGTAATAAAATATACTTTTGGATGTTTTGCTAGTTAAATCACATTTGACTTCAGGAGTAAAAAATATTTTTTTTATTTTTCTCCAATATGCCATTCTATTCTTGTGTATCTATTTGTAACCCTAGGAGGTCCTTTTAGCTTTGCAAACTGTTTTGGCAGAAGATACAAGATTTTCATAATTTTATAATACATAATGTTATTTCTTGGCATTCTGAGTACAGCTAAAACTTTCATAAACAATAACAAAAGTATAAATTTCAAAGTAAATCAAGTTTCCCCCTTTCAACATTTGCTGAGAAAGAAAAATCCATTCTGCTCATCTATGCAGGAGGGAAGATTCATTCATTTGTAATAGATGGAAAACATCTACAAATCATTCTTCAATTAAATACTGGAATTTCTGAAAAGATCATTTTGAATAATAGAAATTTCTTAAACCGGAATATTTTATTTTTCTTTCAGATAAGTTGTTTTTAAAAATCAACAGTATCTTTAATGTTGTTAGATTTGGCTCTGCTCTTACCACTTCTAAAGGCAACCTAGTTTTCTTTCATATGTAAGCTGCTGAGTAACTATATTCTTGTTTTATTTGGATGCTATTTTTAATGCCAGAGGGAAAAAACAACATGGTCCAAGAGAATGACAGGACATCCAAGGAGGAAGAAAAACAAAGTTCAAGGTTGCAAGAAGGCGTTCTTAAAAGATTTTACTATGTGTCCAAAAGGGCTTCCATATTTAAATCCCTCTTTCATTTTATGTTGAAGATCTATTGCTTTTGTGATACCAGACCTCCTAATATCTGCTGTAACACACTGGGGGCCACACTCATTTTTCCAAACAGACCCTTAAGTGAATGTGAATTTTTACCATTACTGTTATTCACGCACATGACAAATTATGCACAGGAGGATAAAAGGTTATCTCTATGCAACACCTGGGCTTCTGCAACATATTTGCATCTGTGATTAAACTGTCAGTGCCATCTGCTTTAGCAATATTAATCACTTGCTTCAGATGTTGAGAGACTAATTCCAAGAGTGAATGTCTGTCTCATGCCACACACATATGGGAAATGGTTATCCTGGTCATAGCTTGGGACTTCTCTTAGATCTCACAATAGTTTACCAAATGTCTGTCAATTAAATTGGGCAAAGTCAAGTAGGACCCTGTGGGTGTGAAAGGCTTAAATAGAAAGATACACAAAAATTTAAGTTATATATATATAAATTGGGCTGTTTTAGGTTGAACTGCTATGTAAAAAAATGTTCTCTGTGACTGAAACCTGCTATGAAGATTTTTTTTTTTTTTTTAGCATGAAAAAAATGACAAATGTAGAGTTATTTGGGACACAGGTTTTTCTCAGAAGGAATTTAGATCATCAAGCCATCTTGAACTTTGGGCCATTGGATATATAAATCACTAGTTTGAAGCTCTTTAAGAAAAAAATTACTCAACTCCCCAAAGTAACAGCCCATATTCTAACTTTGATCATTGTTTTAAGCAACAAAGCTAAGGACCAGATGAGAATTGTTTGAGTTTAGGAATCTGGATAAATCAATAAACTTTCTATTATTTTGTCTCCTTCACCATATGTATATGATCTTAGGCTGAAATGAAATAGTTCCAGGCCAAGATATTTCAATAAAATCACTATATATGTTTTATTGTTTTGCTCGCAGCTTGAGTTTCTCTACCATTTATAGAGACCTTTATGGTCATTTCTATTAGTAGTTGGATTATCTTAACACACCAATTTTAGATTATCTTTTTCTTATTACTTTCCCCTATTAAAAAGGAGAAAATTATATTGGACTTACTATACAGGGGTGGGATTCTACCTGGTCGGACCGGTTCTATAGAACAGTTGTTGTGATTGTGCCCAGTTCGGAGAACCAGCAAATCGTGCCCCTGGCTGGCCCCACCCCGCCCACTCACTCCTTACCTGGCATGTGCGCCCTCAAACTTACCAACATTTGGTAAGTTGCTACATTTTTTCTTTTTTTTCTTCCGACCATCAGCTGTTCTTCTGTGCCAGGAGATTTAAATTAGCTAGAAAGCAGGAAATCTTTGGATTCCTTGCTTTCTAACTAATCTAAAAGCAGAGCTGAATCTTCCTTAGGACTAAAGCTTCTATTTTTCAGTGCAGACTCAGCTAACAGATTGCAGAATGGTAGATCTCTGAGTGAATCTGTGATTCTGTGAGCAACTCAATCTGCCTGCCTGCTTTGCCTGATTTTGGATAAAAGTTGCTTTTTTATATTAAAAAAATCAATATTTACATCAATATTTATAATATTTACATACAAGCCACGCCCAGCCAGACACATGACCACCAAGCCACGCCTAGACAGCAAGCCATGCCCATCCAGTCATATGACCACCAAGCCACACCCACAAATTAGGCCACACCCACAGAACCAGTTGTTAAGAAAATTGAATTCCACCCCTGTTACTATATATATATATATATATATTTCTTGCCAGACACGATCCATTTGTTATAAAAGAGGCCATTACTCCACAACATAATAAGAAGCCAGTGTTATTATGGAATTATTTCACATGGACCCAAAAATGATTATATAAATATTTGTATTATGAATTGGTGATGTCATATTAGCATGACATTTTTGTATGTTAAATAAGACTCATCAGAAATATAGAAGAATTCTACTTATCATATCACAATGTCATCCCAGTTCTAGATATTATACATTAATAGTTATATGTACATAACCACTGACTGTGGCATAAGAAAGAAAACCTTGGTCTTCCATAACAAGGGTCACAAACCTCTGGACCTCCAATACTGTTAGACTTTATCTCATTGTTAGCATTGGTTCTGAGGAATGCTGATAATTGTGGTTTAGCGACCTCTAGGTGACACTGATTCCTATTTCCTTCCCTGAATGTGGGAAGGATTTGCAAGAAAATAGAGCCGGGCTGTCAAACTTGCGGTCCGTGGGCCAAATGCATCATGTGCTGGCCCCAGCCCCACCCAGTTTAGCAAAGGGGGGGAAAGTCCTGATACATCATGTGATGCCACCATGATGCCATGAGTTTGACACCCATGAAACAGAGAGAGACGGTTTGGCGTAGTGTTTAAGACTTCAAGCTATAAACCAGGAGACAAAGCCAGCTGGGTTACCTTAGACCAGTCATTTTCTCTCACTGATGCAATGGCAAACTATGATACTTCTGAAAACCTTGCAAGAAAACCACAGGGACTTGGCCAATGCATCTCTAAGAATCAGACATGATTGAATAGAAGGAAAAAGGGTCTGTACTATTCTCCACTCTCCTCTTGCACATTGCTAAATATGTTTGTAGTATTCCAGGGTTACTGAATGATTGAGTCCCAAAGTCCACATTTTCAGTGTGTTTAGTTTTTTCCAAGGGAACAGGGAAAATTCTAGACAGTGTTTCTCAACCTTGGCAACTTAAAGATGGACTTCAACTCCCAGAATTCTCCAGCCAGATTAGTTGAGTTGAAGTCCACATGTTATTTTTTCAGAAGTGAATTCTTCACATGCTATTTTGGTGACTGAAGGTCCATATGCCCTGCTAAAATGGTTGCTATTAATTTAAATACAAAACTGTTAAGTTTGAGCAATGAGAGGCTGAACCAGAGCATGAGTGCAACAATACTTTATTTTACAATAAAGGGCTGACCGTGCTTGCCACGCCTGGAACTGGCTCGCAGCAATCAGCAACTGGTTGGACCCCGCAGCCTGCTTTTATAGCTGGCTGCTGGAGAGAACCAACCAATGGGAATGGGGGAATAACGCCCACACAAAGTGAGTGGACCTGAGTGAGAACTCCTAGAGTTCTCAGGACATAACACCCCTTCCCCCCAGATGCGAACATGCATAGTCCTTGAGGTAGACGGGGGGGTTGTGTTGGCGCCCGGAACGGCGCAGCTCGGGAACATTGTCTGTCTGTTCGGTATCAGTCTGTGACGGTTGAGCCGGCATAGTGTCGCCAACGCTCCCTCCGGACTGGGCATCCTCGGAAACCACCGGGTTGGTTACTGGGGTCGAGCTCTCGTGGGTTGGATCAGGCTGGTCAACTCTCTGGGCGCTGTTGTCCGAGTTTGGGTTGACCGGAGCGACCACTGGTGCAGGCTGGTCGTTGGGTGCGATGTGGCTGGGCGGCGGATGTGGTGGTTCCTCTTCGACTGGAGACTCTGGATTCTTGTTGGCAAGGGTGCTGGGGCGCCTTCTAAGCTGGTCTATGTGTCTCCTCCAGACGCGACCATCCTCCAGCCTGACCCTATACGATCTCGGCCCGGTGACGGCGATGACCTCGCCTGGAATCCAAAGTGGGTCCCCAGCGAAATTCCTTGCGAATACTGGCTCCTGTAACATAAAATGTCTAACCCCCGAAGTAGAAGCGAGGGGAGAGTCAGGGCAGTATTGAGGGTGCAGTCTGTCCAATACAGTCCTCAGGCGCCGACCCATTAGAAGTTCCGCTGGGGACTTATTGGTGACTGTACAGGGGGTTGAGTGCTGGCTCATCAGGAACCGTGCGAGTTTGTGGTGCCAGTCATCCCTGCCAAACCTAGCGAGGGCCTCTTTGGTGGTCCTGACGGCCCTTTCAGCCAACCCATTACTGGCAGGGTGAAATGGGGCTGTGAAAATGTGGCGAATGCCCAGGTTGGCAGCAAAACGGCTGAATTCTACTGATGCGAACTGTGGGCCATTATCGGAGACAATGGAGTTGGGTAGTCCATGTGTAACGAACAGGCGCGTTAACACGTTGGTGATTGCTAGTGTGGTGGTCATGGATAGCTGTGCCACGTCTATCCATTTGGAATAAGCGTCCACGACCACTAGGAACATCTTTCCATGCACGGGGCCGGCCAGATCGATATGGATTCTAGACCAAGGGCGCTGGCGCTCTCCCATCTGGTAGGGGTGGCGATGGGGGGAGCAGGACGGGATTCCTGGCAAATGCTGCAGGAACTTACCCAATTGACAATGTCCTCATCTAGACCCGGCCACCACACGTAGCTGCGTGCTAATGACTTCATTCTCACGATGCCGGGGTGTCCCTTGTGCAACGCCTCCAGGACTCGGGTGCAGCGAGGTCGGAATGACCACTCGAGTGCCCCACAGTAGACAACCCTGCAAACTGGACAGCTCCTGCATGCGAGTCTTAAAGGGTGCGAATTTGTTATCAACGTTGCCTCCCGGCCACCTCTCCTCACCCAGTCGAGCACCTGGGCGAGCGCTTGGTCTGCCTTGGTTTTAGCGGCGATGTCAAGGGCGGTGATGGGCAGGTCCAACTGGGTGATTTCGAAAATGGCGTTGACAGGAGCTGGGTCTTCAGCCGGAGCGGGTAAGGGGCAGCGACTGAGAGCGTCGGCGTGGGATAGAGTTTTGCCCAGGCGGTGAATAAGTTTGTATGAGTAGGCCGCTAGGAAAAGTGTCCACCTTGTCATCCTAGGGGAAAGGACTTGAGGTGTCTGTTTGTCGCCGGCCAGTAGGCCCAGGAGGGGTTTATGGTCGGTGACCAGTTCGAAGAAGTGGCCAAAAAGGAATTCGTGAAACTTTTTCACGGCCGCAACAGCTGCTAGGGCTTCCTTGTCTATTTGGCTGTAGTTTCGCTCCGTGGCCGAGAGCGTCCTGGAGAAAAAGGCGATGGGGGCCTCGGCGCCATTGGGGAGTCTGTGACTAAGGACCGCCCCAATTCCAAAAGGGGATGCGTCTGCTGCCAGTACTAAAGGAAGGTTGGGGTCGAATTGGATGAGCACTGCCTCTGACGTAAGTAGTGATTTGACGGCGTTAAACGCCTGGTCTTCTTTGTGCCCCCAGTGCCATGGTGACTTTTTGTCTAGTAATCTGTGTAGGGGTTCGGCTACTGAGGCTTTATGGGGCAAGAAGGATGCATAAAAGTTCAGCAGCCCCAAGAAAGCTTGTAGCTCCGTTTTGGAGGTTGGTGTGGGAGCTTCGTGGATTTCCCTAACCTTGGACTCCAGGGGGTGAATGCCAGAGGCGTCAATTTTATAACCCAGAAAGTCCACCTGTCTAGTGGCAATGGCGCATTTTTCTTTTTTTAACTTGAGGCCATGCTGTCTGAACCTCTCTAACACTGCTCGCACTCTCTGGAAGAGTTGGGGTCTGTCCCTGGCCGAGACCAAGATGTCGTCAAGTAGGGTACTACCCCAGGAGGCCCTGTAAAATCCGCTCCATGAGGGATTGAAAAATACCCGGGCAACACTTACGCCAAATTGGAGACGCTTGCATCGGAAGGCACCCTGTGAGTGACGATGGTCTGAAGTTCCGCTGTTTGGTTATCAACAGGGAACTGCTGATATGCTTGAGACATGTCCAATTTAGCAAAAATACTGCCCGGCTCGAATGTGTGTAATAAGTGCTGAATGACGGGCACAGGGTAGGCGCTAACTTGTAAATATTTATTGATTGTTGTCTTGTAGTCCGAGCAAATTCTCAGGCTACCATCTTTTTAAGGGGTGTGACAATGGGCGTCTCCCACTTGGCGAAATCTGTTGGCTCAATGACCCCTTGTTTTAGTAGTTTATCCAATTCAGCGTCTAGTTTTGGTCGAATAGCAAATGGAACTCTACGTGGTTTTAATCTGATTGGGACTGCCTGGGGGTCAACGGTGAACGAGATGGGGTTCCATTATAACACCCCAGCTCCTCGCTGAACACATCTGCGTAGTCAGCGAATAAGGAGTCAGTGTCTGAGGTTGAGACAGCATGGACTCCTGTTAGCCCTAGGCCGAGGTGGAGAAACCAATCGAACCCCAATAAGGTGGGTAGATTGCCGTTAACTACCACTAGAGGTAGGTGGCCTTTAAAAGCTCTAAAACTGACAAAGAACTTGCCTCTGCCGATCACAGGAATGGTCTTCCCTGGTAGTCCTTCAGGCCGAACTGGCATCTTTGAAGCCGGGTCGTAGATAGGCTGGGATGGAGTCTCTTGAGGGTGCTCCACGAGATTATTGAGAGCGCTGACCCTGTGTCAACCTCCATGTGGCACGGTTTACCTTCTAGGGAAACGGAGAGAGAAATTTTACTAACAGTGTGGCAAGTACGCCTGGCAAGGCGGTGCGTGCGACAGTTTAATATTTGCCTCTGTGGTCCCGAGTGCGAGGACGGGGTCTGTGTGCAGCGCTTTGAGGGGCTTGGCAGACTCTCGCAATGTGCCCCCTCTTATGGCAGTTGTTGCAAGTGGCTCCTTTAAACTTGCAGGTGGCCCTTGATGCGATCCCCACAGGCTAGGCACAGTGTGATGTGCTTGGGTGGACCGGTGTATTCTTGTTTGGCCCCTACCTGCGATCGTCTGTCGTTGGCGAGGCGGTGGACGCCGTTTTCATCGTTGTGGGTTTCCTCCGCTTCCACCTCTTCGGAATGGACTGGGAACGATGCCAACTTGGCACTTGGGCCCTGAATTTCGGTGGCTGAGTTCGTTGCTAGCTCGGCTGCTAGGGCCTCCTCGACCGCTTGCGCGAGGTTGAGGTCTTTTTGCTAGCAGGCGCCTCTGTAGGTTGAGATCTTTGACCCCACAAACTAATTGATCGAGGAGCATGTCCTCCAGGTATGTTCCAAACCCGCAGTGCAGGGCTGCTGTTCTGAGGGCGGCCATATATTGATTGATGGTCTCCTTACTTGATTGCTTCCTCATACGGAACGTGAACCTCCTGGCGATTTGTGAAGGCCTGGGAGCGTAGTGGTTAGTGAGGATCTCAAGCAACTCGGACCACGGAACGTTTTTCAATTCTCTCGGCGCCACGAGTGCTGCGGCGGTATCGTAAACGGTGGCTCCGCAGTAGATTAGGAAATAGGATTTTTTCCGATGCTCTCCCGCATCCGCCAGGCCGACCGCATCGATGTAATGATTGAAGCGGTTCTTAAACGATTCCCACTTCTCTTCATCTGGTTTAAACGCCGGGAATACTGGGTTGGAACTCATGGTGCTGGAACGGCTGGGCTACCTGCGGAAAAAATCTCTCTGGGACAACGGGCGCTCGTGAGTTACTAGTGATATCAGCTCTGGAGAGGTTTTTTTGCTACCCTCTCTTTTTCTCTCTGGGTTACCACGTTGGCTGCTAGCCGTTGGAGGTGTCTTGATTCGCGCCAAAAGTGGGCGTTAGTGACTTCCTACAGCGCTGTGCTGTGTCTCCTACTGGCTCGAAATTCAAATGACACCCGTTTGAATTTCGCGCCAAATACAGAGCGGCTGCGGCTCGCAGCGCTTCACTTTCCCCGTGGCGGGGCTAACAAGCGGCTACAGACGCTTCTAACTTTTTGAATCAGACCGCTTTCTCTGGCTGCGGATCAGCGTTTGCTCTTTTTGATCGCTTGTTTTGTTGGCTGACCGCTCTCTCTGGCTGCGGATCAGCGTTTCCCTTATCGCCAGCCGATCGCTCTCTCTGGGCTGCGGATCGGTGGCTAGTGACTCAGCGGTTGCATGGTGCTTCTGGTAGCCATCCCATCCTCGTCGCCAGTGTTAAGTTTGAGCAATGAGAGGCTGAACCAGAGCATGAGTGCAACAATACTTTATTTTACAATAAAGGGCTGACCGTGCTTGCCACGCCTGGAACTGGCTCGCAGCAATCAGCAACTGGTTGGACCCCGCAGCCTGCTTTTATAGCTGGCTGCTGGAGAGAACCAACCAATGGGAATGGGGGAATAACGCCCACACAAAGTGAGTGGACCTGAGTGAGATCTCCTAGAGTTCTCAGGATATAACAAAAACAATGTCTATTCACAGAATTTAAAAAATCATTTTTCTTCCGGAACTTTATAAATTTAATTTATTAATTTAAAGAAAGCAATAAGTTGACTTCGTTTGAAGGCGCATTACCAATCAATCAAAGCTACAAGAAAGAGTTAATGAGAAAGCTCTTCTCTAGTTTTTTTTAAGTCCTTCAAAATTCAAAACTTCAAGGAAGATCAACAAAGAGAATTTATGTAAATCATTATCTTTTTGTGGATAACTTATCTACTAAGACAGTGGAAGTTTTGATGTCTTACACTTTCTCTGTAAGAATTGGCACCATGATGCAAGAGATTAGGGGTTCTTCAGTGACAAAGAAACATCAACAAAGAGAATTGAAAGAAAACAACCCACTTCATCCAGATCATCTCACTGTTAATTGTTCTGGCTCTTTATATGTTATTGTAAACAAATATATTTCAAAAGCATGAATTAAAGAGACAGTCAAATGTATGCAGTCAATTCAGCAGCATTTGCTACCTTACAATTAGCTTCTTAAAGTGATTAAGTAACACCTGGGTTCTTAGCAAGACAGATTTTACAGAGCTCATCATTTCCTTCTCTTCTTGTTACTGTTTTCCCTTTTATCATTCTATGCATACATCACTACCACAAGTAAGCAAGGCAGTAAATGCACTTGCACAATAGGACAAAGATTGTGTTTATGTAACAATAGGCTGTGCCAAACAAGCATATATCGTCATTTTAAAAAACCAATTAGTACAGAACAGGATAGTGATTGATACCTCCAGGGAATTATGAAAGCCATCAAATCCTTTTTGGGTGGATCCTGAACCCCTACAACCAAAGCACTGAAAAAGAATAAGTGTGATTTTTAAAATATTTTGGAAAGGATGGGCAAAATGCAGGCATTAAGATAGATTTCATGTATTTTAAAAATACAAGAAGCCCCAACTTTTTCTCCTGAAGTTAAAAAAAATGTAAATTGTTTGTTTCTAGGTGTGTCTTTCTGTTTCTATTGAGCCAGTAGAATTTCTTGTTTGGCCACTCACTGGCCTAAACTAAGAAAAAATTCAGTCGTGAGGGTTATACATGCTTCTGCATTTGGGAATTAATTATAGATATCCTTCTAAATAAAACCAAAACTTGCAGGGCAAAATGAACCAATATGGCTCTTCAGTTATTGTTTGATTCCAAAACCCATCAATACCAGCCAACATCATTTACTCCCAATCAGAAGAATCAATAGTTAGGGATGATAAGAAGAGTAATCCAAAAGAAAGACACAAATTGTGTATGTATGCAATAGGTAGAATTGAAATTATCGTTCAGTTTGCAACCCAGAAAAATAATTCCTATATTAAAAGTCCTGGTAAATCTTAAAGATGATAGAGAAATTCACTGTAATACATATAGTATCTTGGTAATAGGCCTTTCCATTTCCTAGCCGCACCATAAGATGAGCATTTGACAAGTGAACAGCGGGAACATCCAATATGAAGTACAAGAAAGGTTGTGACTCTATAATGAAGCGAAAGATACAAAATTGGAGCAAAAAGGAGAAAGGGTTAAAGAGAATTGCATTACTGTACCTCTGTGCAGGGCCGAGCCAAGTGACGGCTGCCCCTGAGCTGCACTTGGGTGGTCTGGTACAAATTCTTATGCAGCAATCTATTGGGGCATCGAACAGCATGATTTATGCAGCTGTCAAGGAGACGTCACCAGCACCAGTGAACTGCGGGCATCGTCAACCCTTGCAATGCCTCCAGAGCATCTAAATTAAAAGAAAAATAGCCCAAGGTGCCACCCACTCATCTTCTCAACTCTTCAATA
This sequence comes from Pseudonaja textilis, assembly GCF_049901715.1. NCBI lineage: Eukaryota > Metazoa > Chordata > Lepidosauria > Squamata > Elapidae > Pseudonaja > Pseudonaja textilis. The sequence goes on along the minus strand of NC_141991.1, from coordinate 197,890,320 downwards.
ACAAGTTCCCGCTTTACAGAAGGAAAAAGGAAAACCTATAAAGTAGCTCACTAGAGACCCCTCTTGCAGAAACCCTACTGTCTAACAGCAAGCAGTCTATGAAAAGCTCAAATTCAGAGACTATGTAGGAGCAAGGGGAGCCACAGGGCAGATTTGAAGAGCTTTCCTAAACTCAACTGAATGTCAATAGTAATAACAGTTAAAACTGCCCGAGTTGGTGAGGTTATTAAATAAATATTCTAGCATTGCTTTGTCAGGAAATAACATAAAATTCCATGATTATAGAATTCTGACCTATATGCCTATGTTGTTCTGAAATGAAATATGGTTGTATTGATATATCACCTTTCTGCAGCTGAAATAATAATGTATTTCCCAACATCAGTAGCAATATTCAGATGAACTTAGACAAGAGAAAACTCTACAGATATTCAGCTGACCCATATGATTTCTAAAAAAACAGTGCATATGCTTGTTCTGGAGACCATGCATGCTCATGTACATAAATTTATCATGTGAAATATGAATCAGTGATTCATTACTTACCTCCTTTCTTTTCTTTAGGATACAGGTAGACAAACTTTTTAATCCTATGGTCTCATTTTCTCTTTATGTCCACTTCAGATGCCACAAAGAACATGGCTGGTGATACAACATTATTCCAGAGGGAGAGACCAAACATTTCAAGCAGAGGCGGTATTCAACCGGTTCTCACTGGCTCGGGCAAACCGGTAGCAGTGATTTGGCATGGGTCACTGAACTGGTGGAGACCCCTGGCTGGCCACACTCCCAACCCAATTGCCCGGTCACCCAGTTGCTCCCTTGTCCCGGTTGCTCTCCTACCTTTCCCTACCACATGGCGGCCGTAGCGCAGCTCGGGCAGATATCCCAGGGCTGCTGCACATGCGCACTGCATGTGCAGCTGCTACACATGCAGTGCGCATGTGCAGCAGCCCTGGGACATCTGCCTGCCTGCCCCCCCTCCCAGAGCATGTTTTCTTCCTTCTCCTGGTGGACATGCCTCTTCCAGCCTGGCCCGACCCAGCCAGTCAGCAGATGAGTGGGCAGATGTCCCAGGGCTTCTTGCCCCCCTTGTTGCGAGATGCCTGCAGCTGCTGCGTCCTTTTCTTGGTGCAGCTGCAGTCCAGCAACTGCACTGAAAAAGCATGCCCTGTTCTATGTGCTGGGCCTGGTAAGTCTGAGCAGCCAGCACATAGAACAGGGCGGCACTGGGCCATTGGAGAAGCGGAGCAGAGCTGGAGATCAGTAGCTGCCTCTTTCACAGGGCAAGGAGCTTCCCCCAACCAGCTGGCTGGTCTCCCCTTTCTCTGCCTGTTTGTTCTGTATGGCCAAGGAGGAGGAGGCCAGCCAACCAATTCGGGGAGGCTTTCTGGACTGAAAGAGGGGATGGAGACTGTAAAAGAGTCACTTCCAGCAGCGGCCCCTTTGGCCAGCTGGTCTCCTCCTCCTCGGTCATACAGAACAAAAGCCAGGTGGGGGACGTTTCTTTGCACTGCAAAAGGGGAGGCTACTGATCTCCGGCTTCACTCTGCTTCTCCAATGGTCCAGCGCCACCCTGTTCTATGTGCCGGCTGCTCTGACTTGCCAGGCCCGGCACATAGAACAGGGCATGCTTTTTTCAGTGCAGCTGCTGGACTGCAGCTGCGCCAAAAAAAGCACACAGCAGCTGCAGGCATCTCGCGACAAGGGGGATGAGAAGCCCTGGGACATGTGGCCATCTGCTGGCTGGCCAGGCCAGGCTGGTCTGGAAGAGGCGCATCTGCCAGGAGAAGGAAGAAAGCATTATCTGGGAGGGAGGGCACCGGGCAGGTGGGCAGATGTCCTAGGACCACTTAAAGGTCAATTTTAAGAGCGCCCCCATGGAAGAAGCCGAGAACCGAGAGAAAATGTAATGGCGGCGGTAGTGACAAGTGTGTGTCCCTCCACGAGGAATGTGAAGGGAGGCAGACATCGCACCTCTGAGGAAAAGAGGTGCCAAATCCCTGGCTGTTACCTGGGAGGGGACCGCAGAGGGACCCATCACATGCCCCTGTCACCCCCACCGCCGCTACTTTTGCTCTCGTTCTCAGTTTCTTGCATTGGGGTGCTCTTAAAGTTGATCTTTAAGAGCTGAAAGACATTTCGTTAGATCACTGCCAACTCATACTTAGGAGAGGTGTAGCCCTTGAATACACAAGAAGTCTTGGGCAAAGTTCTCTGACTTTTAAAATGCATCCATGCAGTGTTTGCCTCCCTTTACACTCCTTGTGCATGCCAGGAGTGCCTAACTGGAGCGAGAGAGAGTGAAGTTGAAGGCTATGAGGCAAGCGCCTTGGCTTCCCCTCTTACTCCTCATAGTCGCCCTGAGCTGGTGCAGTTCTTTACTTGGGCAGCCAGACGGCCACAGCAACGCCCACAGCAGCAACTGGCAGTGCCACAACAACAAGGTACAGTAAGATTTGGTGGTGCAAATTTATCTCTGAGGAGCTTCTGGCAAAAAACAGAACAAAAACCACCTCAAAACAAAACCCATTTGGCAGGCAGACTCAGCAGGCAGTTGTGATCTTTAATTGGGCTTTTTTTTTTTGTCAGCCCAAAGGCGGAGAAGTGGGGGAAGGTATATAGGAAATCACCCTGTCTCTGCAGCATCGGTTATGTGACTGAGTGGGAGTGGCCAACTCGACATCACTCACAGCAAGGTGCTGCACCACCTTGCCAAGTTGGCCATGCCAACCCAGTCTCATGACCAACAAACCACACCCACCAAACAACCCACACCCACAGAACCAGTAGTAAAAAAATTTGAATCCCACCGCTGATTTCAAGGCTATCTTTTCCCTCATTTTACCAGAGTTAAGGGATGAAACAGTGTCTTAAATCTTAAAGAAATTCAACAAACTTGCTAAAATGGAAACTCAGCCGAATTCATCGGGATTTTTAAAGGCAGCTAAATGGGCTTAAGCTTCTGCAGCTGTGATTTGTGGGAGCAGAACATAGTTTGAGAGCAGATGAACAACAGGGTGAGCTAATATATGGTTCTGCCTTTATTTAATATATTTATTGGGTTAAGAAAATCTCACGGTACTAAATTGAAGCTGTATTTGACCATGTTGACATATTCCACTGACAAAAAAATGGCACTGATATTGTAAAACAATTTTTCAAATAAATGTATCCATATATATGTGTGTGTGTTTTCAAATATGCATATATTTTGCCAGCAATCATTATGCTATTCCTTGAGTTGCAAACTACATTGCACAAATTTGAAAAGTATATACCTTTAGACAATATTCAGTTTGGATTCTATTTATTTTAGAGATCCAAAATTAATTTATTCATATAAATAAACCAATATAGCAGATTTTGCATGCATCCCTAGAATAGGCTAAGCACATTGTTCTCATTATCCCATAATATTGCAGCCATGTACCCTATTGCTACATACCATACACGTTCTTCTCACTGTTTAAATGTATAACCAAAATGACGCTATATGTGAATACTTCGTGTGAATGTTAGAGCCTTTTCCTAGATTAGCTGCAAAAATGTTGTAAATGTTGGCTTTGGTTATGTGATCGTGGATGTGTTTGGTATCAGAGAGATGAATGCATGCTTTCTTGTGGAATATTTCCTTTTGAGGGTCTCTGTTTGTTTCATATGACATACTGTAGTAAAGTAGTATTCTGTCTGGGATAGTACTCTCGAGCTAATTCCAACTAATGCAGCAGCCAAAAAATTAGATACAGATACAGATAATCAGAGTTGGAAGGGACCTTGCAGGTCGTCTAGTCCAACCCCTCTGCCCAAGTGGGAGACCCTATACCATTTCTGACAAATGGCAGTCCAATCTCTTCTTGAAAGTCTCAAGTGATGGCGCTCTCACAACTTCTGAGGGCAAGATGTTCCATTGGTTGATTGTTTTCACTGTCAGAAAGTTTCTCCTTGTTTCCAGGTTAAATCTCTCCTTGTTCAGTTTCCATCCGTTATTCCTTGTCTGGCCTATAGGTACTTTAGAAAATAGGTTGACCCCTTCCTCCCTGTGGCAGCCCCTCAAATATTGGAAGACCGCTATCATGTCTCCCCTGATCCTTCTCTTTACTAGACTAGCCAAGACCAGTTCCTGCAACCGTTCATTGTATGTTTTAGCCTCCAGTCCCCTAATCATCCTGGTTACTCTTCTCTGTACTTTTTCTAGAGTCTCAACATCTTTTTTATAATGTGTAACCAAAACTGGATGCAATACTCTATGTGTGCTCTTACTAAGGCTTTATAGAGTGGTATTAGTAGTTCCCTTGATCTTGATTGTATCCCTCTGCTAATACAACTTAGGATTGCATTAGCTTTTTTGGTGACTGCTGCACACTGCTGGCTCATATTTAGCTGGTTGTCTACTAAGACTCCAAGATCCCTCTCACAGTTACTGCTACTGAGCCCGGTTTCACCCAGTCTATATGTGTACTTTTGGTTTTTCTTGCCTAAGTATAGGACTTTACTTTTCTCTATATTGAATTTCATTTTATTAGATATGGCCCAATGTTCTAGTCTGTCAAGATCTATCTGGATCTTGAGCCTATCTTCCTGGGTGTTAGCTATTTCTGCCAGCTTAGTATCATCTGCAAATTTGGTAAGTTCCCCCCTCTATTCCCTCATCTAAGTCATTAATGAAGATATTGAAGAATACTGGGCCTAAGACGGAACCTTGTGGCACCCAACTGCTTACTTCCCTTCATGTAAACTTAGACCCATTAAGGACTACTTGTTGAGTACGGTTTGCCAGCCAGTTGCGAATCCATGTAGTGGTGGTGCTATCTATTCCACTTTTTTCTATCTTACTAACAAGTAGGTTCTGGTCTACTTTGTCAAATGCTTTGCTGAAATCTAAATATATTATGTCCACAGTATTTTGGTGGTCTACTAATTTAGTCACTGTGTTGAAGAATGAAATAAGATTGATTTGGCATGATCTGTTTTTAACAAACCCGTGCTGACTGCTAGTTATTACTTTATTTGTTTCTAGATGTTGGCAGATCTGTTTTTTTTATTATTATTATTGTTAAGTTTGAGCAATGAGAGGCTGAACCAGAGCATGAGTGCAACAATACTTTATTATAACAATAAAGGGCTGACCGTGCTTGCCACGCCTGGAACTGGCTCGCAGCAATCAGCAACGGGTTGGACCCCGCAGCCTGCTTTTATAGCTGGCTGCTGGAGAGAACCAACCAATGAGGAAAGGGGGAAGAACGCCCACACAAAGTGAGTGGACCTGAGTGAGAACTCCTAGAGTCCTCAGGACACAACACCCCTTCCCCCCAGATGCGAACATGCATAGTCCCTGAGGTAGACAGGGGGTTTGTGTTGGCGCCCGGAACGGCGCAGCTCGGGAACATTGTCTGTCCGATCAGAATCAGTCTGTGACGGTTGAGCCGGCAGAGTGTCGCCAACTTGCTCTCCGGATCGGGCATCCTCGGAACTCACAGGGATGGTTACTGGGGTCGAGCTCCCGTGGACTGGATCAGGCTGGTCAACTCTCTGGGCGCTGTTGTCCGAGTTCGGGCTGACCGGAACGACTGTTGGTGCGGACTGGTCGTTGGGTGCGATGTGGCTGAGAGGCGGACGAGGCGGTTCCCCTTCGTCTGGTGACTCTGGATTCCTGCTGGCAAGGGTGCTGTGGCGTCTCCGCAGTTGGTCTATGTGCCTCCTCCAGACGCGACCATCCTCCAGCCTGACCCTATACGATCTCGGCCCGGTGATGGCGATGACCTCGCCTGGAATCCATAGTGGGTCCCCAGCGAAATTCCTTGCGAATACTGGCTCCTGTAACATAAAATGTCTAACCCCCGAAGTGGAAGCGAGGGGAGAGTCAGGGCAGTATTTTGGGTGAAGTCTGTCCAATACAGTCCTCAGGCGCCGGCCCATCAGGAGCTCCGCTGGGGACTTATTGGTGACTGAACAAGGGGTTGAGTGCTGGCTCATCAGGAACCGTGTGAGTTTGTGGTGCCAGTCATCCCTGTTGAACCTGGCGAGGGCTTCTTTAGTGGTCCTGACGGCTCTTTCAGCCAACCCATTACTGGCAGGGTGAAATGGGGCTGTGAAAATGTGGCGGATGCCCAGGTTGGCAGCAAAACGGCTGAACTCTATTGATGCGAACTGTGGGCCATTATCGGAGACAATGGAGTCGGGTAGTCCGTGCGTAACGAACAGGCGCGTTAACACGTTGGTGATTGCTAGTGTGGTGGTCGTGGATAGCTGCGCCACGTCAATCCATTTGGAATAAGCGTCCACGACCACTAGGAACATCTTCCCATGCAAGGGGCCGGCCAGATCGATATGGATTCTAGACCAAGGGGCGCTGGCGCTCTCCCATCTGGTAGGGGTGGCAATGGGGGGAGCAGGACGGGATTCCTGACAGATGTTGCAGGAACTTACCCAATTGACAATGTCCTCGTCTAGACCCGGCCACCACACGTAGCTGCGTGCTAATGCCTTCATTCTCACGATGCCAGGGTGTCCCTCGTGCAACGCCTCCAGGACTCGGGTACGCAGCGAGGTCGGAATGACCACTCAAGTGCCCCATAGTAGACAACCCTGCAAACTGGACAGCTCCTGCATGCGAGTCTTAAAGGGTGTGAATTTGTTATCAACGTTGCCACCCGGCCACCCCCTCCTCACCCAGTCGAGCACCTGGGCGAGCGTTTGGTCTGCCTTGGTTTTAGCGGCGATGTCAAGGGCGGTGATGGGCAGGTCCAACTGGGTGATCTCGAAAATGGCGTTGACAGGAGCGGGGTCTTCAGCCGGAGCGGGTAAGGGGCAGCGACTGAGAGCGTCGGCGTGGGACAGTGTTTTGCCCGGGCGGTGAATAAGTTTGTAGGAGTAGGCCGCTAGGAAGAGTGTCCACCTTGTCATCCTAGGGGACAGGACCTGAGGGGTCTGTTTGTCCCCGGCCAGTAGGCCCAGGAGGGGCTTATGGTCCGTGACCAGTTCGAAAAAATGGCCAAAAAGGAATTCGTGAAACTTTTTCACGGCCGCAACAGCTGCTAGGGCTTCCTTGTCGATCTGGCTGTAATTGCGCTCCGTGGCCGAGAGCGTCCTTGAGAAAAAGGCGATGGGAGCCTCGGCGCCATTGGGAAGTCTGTGACTAAGGACCGCCCCAATTCCAAAAGGGGATGCGTCTGCTGCCAGTACTAAAGGAAGGTTAGGGTCGAATTGGATAAGCACCGCCTCTGACGTGAGTAGTGATTTGACAGCGTTGAACGCCTGGTCTTCTTTGTGCCCCCAGTGCCATGGTGACTTTTTGTCCAGTAATCTGTGTAAGGGTTCGGCTACTGAGGCTTTATGGGGCAAGAAGGATGCGTAAAAGTTCAGCAGCCCCAAGAAAGCTTGTAGCTCCGTTTTGGAGGTTGGAGTGGGGGCCTCGTGGATTGCCCTAACCTTGGACTCCAGGGGGTGAATGCCAGAGGCGTCAATTTTGTAACCCAGAAAGTCCACCTGTCTAGTGGCAATGGCGCATTTTTCTTTTTTTAACCTGAGGCCATGCTGTCTGAACCTCTCTAACACTGCTCGCACTCTCTGGAAGAGTTGGGGTCTGTCCCTGGCCGAGACCAAGATGTCGTCGAAGTAGGGTACTACCCCAGGGAGGCCCTGTAAAATCCGCTCCATGAGGGATTGAAAAATACCCGGGGCAACACTTACGCCAAATTGGAGACGCTTGCATCGGAAGGCACCCCTGTGGGTGACGATGGTCTGAAGTTCCGCTGTTTGGTTATCGACAGGGAACTGCTGATATGCTTGAGACATGTCCAATTTAGCAAAAATACTGCCCGGCTCGAATGTGTGTAATAAGTGCTGAATGACGGGCACAGGGTAGGCGCTAACTTGTAAATATTTATTGATTGTTGTCTTGTAGTCCGAGCAAATTCTCAGGCTACCATCTTTTTTGAGGGGTGTGACAATGGGCGTCTCCCACTTGGCGAAATCTGTTGGCTCAATGACCCCTTGTTTTAATAGTTTATCCAATTCAGCGTCTAATTTTGGCCGAATAGCGAATGGGACTCTACGCGGTTTTAGTCTGATTGGGACTGCCTGGGGGTCAACTGCGAATGAGATGGGGGTTCCATTATAACACCCCAGCTCCTCGCTGAACACATCTGCGTAATCAGCGAATAAGGAGTCAGTGTCTAAGGTTGAGACAGCATGGACTCCTGTTAACCCTAGGCCGAGGTGGGGAAACCAATCGAGCCCCAATAAGGTGGGTAGATTGCCGTTAACTACCACTAGAGGTAGGTGACCTTTAAAAGTTCCAAAACTGACAAAGAACTTGCCTCTGCCGATCACAGGAATGGTCTTCCCCTGGTAGTCCTTCAGGCCGAACTGGCATCTTTGAAGCCGGGTCGTAGATAGGCTGGGGTGGAGTCTCTTGAGGGTGTTCCACGAAATTATTGAGAGCGCTGACCCTGTGTCAACCTCCATGTGGCACGGTTTACCTTCTAGGGAAACGGAGAGAGAAATTTTACTAACAGTGTGGCAAGTACGCTTGGCAAGGCGGTGCGTGCGACAGTTTAATACTTGCCTCTGTGGCCCCGAGTGCGAGGGAGGGAGTCTGTGTGCAGCGCTTTGGGGGGCTTGGCAGACTCTCGCGATGTGCCCCCTTTTATGGCAGTTGTTGCAGGTGGCTCCTTTAAACTTGCAGGTGGCCCTTTGATGCGATCCCCCACAGGCTAGGCACAGAGTGATGTGCTTGGGTGGACCGGTGTTTTCTTGTTTGGCCCCTACCTGCGGCCGTCTGTCGTTGGCGAGGCGGTGGACATCGTTTACATCGTTGAGGGTTTCCTCTGCTACCACCTCCTCGGAGTGGACTGGGAACGATGCCAGCTTGGCACTGGGGCCCTGTATTTCGGTGGCTGAGTTCGTTGCCAGATCGGCTGCCAGGGCCTCCTCGACCGCTTGAGCGAGGTTGAGGTCTTTTTTTGCTAGAAGGCACCTCTGTAGGTTGAGGTCCTTGACCCCACAAACTAATTGATCTAGGAGCATGTCCTCCAGGTATGTTCCAAACCCGCAGTGCAGAGCTGCTGTTCTGAGGGCGGCCATATATTGATTGATGGTCTCCTTACTCGATTGCTTCCTCATACGGAAAGTGAACCTCCTGGCGATCTGTGAAGGCCTGGGAGCGTAGTGGTTAGTGAGGATCTCAAGCAACTCGGACCACGGAACGTTTTTCAACTCTCTTGGAGCTACGAGTGCTGCGGCAGTATCGTAAACGGTGGCTCCGCAGTAGATTAGGAAATAGGATTTTTTCCGATGCTCTCCCGCATCCGCCAGGCTGACCGCATCGATGTAATGATTGAAGCGGTTCTTATACGATTCCCACTTCTCTTCGTCTGGTTTGAACGCCGGGAATACTGGGTTGGAACTCATGGTGCTGGAAACGGCTGGGCTACCTGCGGAAAAATCTCTCTGGGACAACGGGCGCTCGTGGGTTGCAAGTGATATCAGCTCTGGAGAGGTTTTTTTTGCTATCCTCTCTTTCTCTCTGGGTTAACCACGTTGGCTGTTAGCCGTTGGAGGTGTCTAGATTCGCGCCAGTGTGGGCGTTAGTGACTTACTACAGCGCTGTGCTGTGTCTCTCTTTGGTTTGAAATTCAAATGACACCTGTTTGAATTTCGCGCCTAATACTGAGCGGCTGCGGCTCGCAGCGCTTCACTTTCCCTGTAGCTGGGCTAACAAGCGGCTACAGACGCTTCTAACTTTCGAACCAGACCGCTTTCTCTGGCTGCGGATCAGCGTTCGCTCTTTTTGTTCGCTCGTTTTGTGGGCTGACCGCTCTCTCTGGCTGCGGATCAGCATTTCTCTTATCGCCGGCCGATCGCTCTCTCTGGGCTGCAGATCGGTGGCTAGTGACTCAGCGGTTGCATGGTGCTTCTGGTAGCCATCCCATCCTCGTCGCCAGTGTTAAGTTTGAGCAATGAGAGGCTGAACCAGAGCATGAGTGCAACAATACTTTATTATAACAATAAAGGGCTGACCGTGCTTGCCACGCCTGGAACTGGCTCGCAGCAATCAGCAACGGGTTGGACCCCGCAGCCTGCTTTTATAGCTGGCTGCTGGAGAGAACCAACCAATGAGGAAAGGGGGAAGAACGCCCACACAAAGTGAGTGGACCTGAGTGAGAACTCCTAGAGTCCTCAGGACACAACAATTATCTTTCCCAGTATCTTCCCGGGTATTGATGTAAGGCTGATTGGTCTATAATTATGAATAAGGCAGGCAATTGCTACACTAGCTGAAACTAATACCGTCAAGTCAGTGCAGATTCTTAGCAACCATATGGAGAGATTTCCAACAGAAGGATCAATCCTCAACCTAATTTTTCAGGTTTTCCAACGGCGCTCCCATGGCCAGTGTAACTAAATCTGTCCACCTTGCTGTTGTTCATCATCTTCTTCTCTTTCTTCCACCTTCCCAGCATTAGCACCTTCTTCAGAGTGCTAAGACTTCTCATAATGTACACAAAGAATGATTAGTTGAGCTTGGTCATTTGTGCCTCAAGTTAACAATTCTGGGTTGATTAGTTCAACACTCCATTGGCTTGTTTTCTTGACTGCCCAAGGAATTTTCTGAAAACTTCTCCAATACCAAAATTCACAAACATGGATATTCTTTCTATCTTGCTTCCTCAAACAGACAGACTTGAAGAAAGAGGAGACCAAGGCTTCAAGGAAAGAAATTCTAGAATGTGGGATATTTTAATCATGACATTTATGTAATTATGTATTAAATTTATGTGCTACCCATCTTGTCCAGAGACGACTCTGGGCTTACAAACATTAAAATAATAAAGCAAAAAATAACAATAATAAATAATCTTAAAACATAGGGAGGAAGAAATGTACATGGAGACATGTGGGTTTTTCCTAATTTAATATCATTTTCTGGATAGTCAATAAAATGAAGATTACGATAAAAATATGTCTTCCTATGTAGGCAATATGTTCACTAAGCTTTTTTCATTTCTTAATAACTGGATTCTTATTCTGTTTGTTTTTTTTAGCAGCAGAAGAAAAAGAATTTTTAAATCATATTGACATCCTTCAAAGAGATGTGTAGAGAGGATCTAAAAACTGGGCTTTCTGTTTTCTCTCATCTTTATACTTTGTTTGTTCCCCACAATATTGAGCAAAATTGGGAAAAAGCACTTCCTGGCAATTATCTAAAATGAGATTTATAAAAGACATATTTGGGGTGAGCTTTTCTTTCTTTAGCTGGACTGTTTTAGAAAACTTTTATTCATAAATTTAAAAGATCAACAAACAAAACAGGATTTCTTAATTTTCATCAAAGGGAAATCATGGCTAAGAACAAACTGTACTCAGAAGCAGCTGAATTGCCCTCCCCTTGCCCCAATGAAAGCTTAGTATGCATTGACACAAAAGCGAGAGCATCCATCGAAGTACATCAGAAATACACGAAGCTTCAAATGCTGCATTTGGAAACAGTTTAAGGCTTTTTAAGCCCTTCAGAGCGAGAGAATCCTTTGAGTCACACAGCTCTTATGTGAAATGATCAATTCACAATAATTTGGAAACACTTTCATGGTGGATTTAATAATGGTGCATGTTCTTTCATTTGAATATTACAATTATAGGCAAAGCTACATTACATTTCTAAATGTTAGCACCTGGTTATGTGTTTTCTGGCAAATCCTGGCTTTGGTTCACCGGTTTCCTTTGCAAGTCATATTGCCCTTAACCCAGTAGAAGCTACCAAATGTAGTTCATACAGCTATATAAACTGTAATTGTCCAGGTTTGGAATGGGAATTGTACAGAGGTGATATACCTTGATAGTTCTACTATCTTAAGACTAAAGACTGGCACTTTTTTTTTCTTTGCCCTACTTCAACACAGAGAAATGCAGCTGGCAAAACTTTAACCATTATATTATCTCCATCTGTTAGGAAAACAGATGCTTGCTACATTTCTGTATGACTACTGAAATGTCCAAATGAAGAATTGCAAAAATATAGGGCCATCTACACAGAATATGGGCTAGATCTTCCTAAGTCCAGATGGGAGATTTCACAGAAAGTAGTGGGGAATAAGAAAGCTAAGATCCTGTGGGACTTCCAGATCCAGACAGACAAGCAAGTACTCACCAATCAACCAGACATTATGGTAGTTGACAAGCACCAAAAAACAGTGGTAGCCGAGCCAAACCCACCGAACTTCTTGGTTGAGTGGGAATTGAAACCAAGCAATATTGGTCCAATAGTTTAATGCAGTGGTTGCCAACTAGTGGGCCGGGGACTATTGGTGGTCCACAAGAAAATTTTGGTGGTCCACAGAGATATGTCACCCCCAAAGCACCACCCAAAGCAATTAATCCAGGCTGCACAGGAACACAAGGCTGCACCGTCCACATGGCCCGCAGGAACACAAGGCTTGCATCGCTTGCATTGTGAACAACACGAGGTAATGAGAGGAGAGGGGAAAGGGCAGAGGGGTGGGAACTTGCCCCACTCACCCCATGCGCCTCGCCTGGCCACTGGGCTGCTTCTTTCTGCTTCTTTCTTCTTCTGCTTTTGGCTGCACACAAGGAAAGCAGTAAAAATCTTTCTCTCCACCAAACTCCACCAGAAATGAATCTTTGGGACCCTGTAAGGCATCCTGCTCCAAGAGGCTGCGCTGGCGTGACAAGTCTCACAAAGACTCATTACTGGCGGAGTTTGTGGGAGAGAAAGAAAGACTTCTGTTCCTTCTGCTGCTTTCCCTACCTGAAGCCAAAAGTCTACCTTTCTCTCTCCCACTGAGAACGGAGCTGGAGCTGGTATCCTGCGATCCCAAATAAAGAATGATCGATTGGTAGGAAAACAGGGTGGGGAATTTTCCTGCAGACTTTTTTGGGGATTTTCCAAGGGTCTTTGGTGCTTTCTGCAGAGACCCTGGGAAAACATCAGCAAACCACCATCAGTCAAAATTCATATTAGTGGTCTGCAGGATTTAAAATTATGAGTTTGGTGGTCACTGAGGTCCAAAATGTTGGTGACCCCTGGTTTAACATAATGTCAGCGATCATACTTGGGTTGCAGATATCTGAACAAATAGATGACATTAAAGAAATGCAGACGTTTCAAGCACTGCCATATAAGGGGTGTCTGAGTTTTGCAGTTCTAATCTGTACTTCTAATTAATTCTAGTTAAGCAACTAATTCACCCCATATGAATAACTGTGGGGGAAAGAACTGGATGACAATTGGTGAATCAGAAAAATAATGAAGCCAGCTTTTAAGTCAGGACAATGTGAGCGCTAGTGATGCAATAGTGGGTGTTTCTAATTCCTCTAGAATATATATCATTATTTGGTATGATATGAAGAACAACTTTATGCTCATGCTATTCTGCAGTTGTATCAAGAGTATAGATTAAGATCTTTGAACAACAAATGTTGAACAAAGCATTTCAAAGTATCATTCCAATTAAAATATTAAATTTAATTAGGATTTGTTTGTTTTGTTTTTCTGTCGCCTGTTGTCCTGTAACAATATTAGAGTATTTATTTATTTACTTAAAACATTTATATAGCCACCCATCTTTCAACCAATTCTGGAAGATTCCCAAAGACCAAAAGACACATAGAATCACATTAAAACTGTAGGACCAAACCAATTAAAACATTAAAAGCATATCTGTCAGAATATGAATCCCATGACTACAAATTAAGATCTGTCCAACATGTCTCAGAATTACCAGACTGGGGAAAATTAAGAAACCTTGAAAGGCAATATACCATACAAGAGCCATGAGAGAGAGAGAGAGAGAGAGAGAGAGAGAGAGAGCGCTATATAGCTATATAGCTATACCTATATAGATATAGATAGGATGTGTGTGTGTATGTGTGTATATGTATGTATACACACACACACACACACAAAAAAATTCCCCTCCGCCCCCATGAATGGTGGTTCCCTTTATAATTTGTTTTACTGTTCATCTTTTAATATGGAAAGAGATTTCTTCAAAGATTTGTATGACTTTAATTTGAATACAACCACACATATTTTAAAATGTTCTATCATCATAATCAAAGATGATTTAATATTTTTTAAATTCAACATATATTTAATAATTTATGATTAATTTCAAGGATTTGACTATTTTCTTTTATCCATCAGCAACCCTTACAACCCTTTCTGTTGCATTGGTTAACAATGTTGCATTGTTGCATTGTTGCATTGTCAACAGTGGTTTCCAGAATTCATAACCAGGCTAACATGGCTTTGAAGGTGTCAAACTGCTACTACTTTCTTTCACCCCCCAGAGTGGATTCTGGACACCATATTTAATATAACCATTAGCTCTTGAAATGATAACTAAATGGGGAGAGGTTAGAACAGCAGAACATACCCCCCCCCGAGTTCTTCTTAAGTTCGTATTCTATAATTTTTAGTTGTGTATATCTTTGTTCAGTTACATTTCAGCTCTTTCTTCGTTTACAAAGATAACTCCAGCATTAAATCATCTTTAATGGCTGCCTATAGGCCATGATGGCTAGTCCGATGTAGGTATCACCATGTGAATTTCCCCAATGCACTGACTGTAGCATTTCTCTAAGGCAAATATTTTTAGAGTACCTATTTGTTGTTGCTGTTGTTTACTTTTGGCACTCTTGAGAAGCATTCTAGCTTTCATAATTCCAATCAGTAGGACCAATGGCTGGGAACTGGGAACTTTTGTAGTCTATCATATCTGGAGTACCAAATTTTGGAAGGCTGGTCCAATGAGCATCGTATTTATTCCTCTGAATTTCTCAGCCTTCTTCTGCAAAATCTAGTGTTTGTGTGAATTTGTGCTTACGGATGGGAGTAAATGAGAGATTAGCATAAAACATGTCCTCTTTATAATACTCTCTATTTTACCGAAGTAAGGAAAGCTTTCACGATCTATGATTACCGCATGAATATCACCTACAATACTGCAGTTCTCACTCCACAGGTGTGCTTAATGTTGTCATTTTTATATACTTCTTTGTAGGGAATATTTTTATTCCCCATCTGTACTTTCAGCAAATGACTTAAAATTTTGCTACACGCTGTTAACTTTTTTGGAACTGGTAATTATTTATGTCAAGCTGTCCTAAATACAAGGATGTGACTTGCTTTTGGAAAACTCCTGTAACTCCAGATGTCATGGATGATGCATGAAGCATCTGAATCTCAGTCTAGGCCACAGGAAACAGCAAGGCAGAGGTCTTGTCACACATGCTGAGTGGTTGGAAACACAATCACACACAGTTGGAGTAGTTATTATCATAGCCGATAGGAGGATTGTCTCTTGTTTCGCAGGAAATTCAGCTGTTCATTTTCTGTAAATGTCAGCCAAATATCTTGATGATGCTTGCAAACATACATCAAATCAATTTCACTTAGAAGCTTAACCAAAGCAGTATAAATAAACATAACCCAGTCCATTTTACAAAGTGTTTGGAGCTATTCATATATGCACAGTTAGTCCTTGACTTACAGTAGTTCATTCAGTGACCATTCAAAGTTATTTTTCCCCCAACATTTTATTGGGTTTTTACATTTATACATAATACCATTTCTAATTGAACAATACTGTGACAATATGTATACATTTATACATCCTATCCAATATTTCAATACCCACTACTCCTATACACCCATAACTATTATATACATTATTTACATTTTCTATTCTTATGTCTATTGTCAATCCAAATATACCATGTTTCCCATATTGCATTGTATTCCATATCAGCTTTCCCTTTTAGTTCCATAGTTAATTTGTCCATTTCCATGCATTCGAAGATTTTTTTAATTATTAAACCTTTGTGAGGTATGGCGTTTGTCTTCCAGTACTGTGCGTAGGAAATTCTAGCTGCTGTTACTACATGTATTATAAGATATTTTATCTTTCTGTTATAGTTTCTTTTAATTATTCCAAAGAGGAATAGTTCCAGGATGAAATCAATTTTATTTTCAATTAACTCCTCCAACTACGTATGAATCACTTTCCAATATTTCTTCGCTTCGGGGCATGACCACCAAGAATGAAAGAAGGTACCTTGTTGATGTCCACACTTCCAGCGATTTGGTTTTACATTTGGGTAGATCTTAGCCAATTGTGAAGGCACCATATACCAACGATAGAACATTTTGTGTTGGTTTTCCTTGTAAGCCACTAATTTTGTTATTTTATAATTGGTATTCTGAATCTTTTCCCACGGTTCTAAATCAGTAGGATTTCCAAAATTTCTACCCCATGCAATCATTGATCCTTTTACAATCTTCTCTGCTCTATCCCATTCTAATAAGTGTTTATATATTTTAGATAATAATTTTTCATCTGGGCCAATCAAAATTTTATCTAATTTTTGTAATTCATTGTCTATACCAAATTCTTCACTCTCTTTTTTCATATCTTGTTTGTATTTGCATATAAATCCACCAGTCCAATTTTCTTCCTGGTCCTTCCAATTCCTGCCTACTCTTTAGATTCCCTTGTTTGTCTAAAATTTCCCTGTACCTGGCCGTTTTCTTAATCTCCATTATATTAGGGTGGACTACTGCTTCCAAGGGGGATATCCAGTTTGGAATTTTCAGATAATATTTATTTTTTATTTGTCTCCATGATTGCATCCACACGTCTCTTATTCTATGTCTATAAAAGTATAGGTACGGTTTGTTTTCTTTATCCCACAGGAAGGCATACCACCCTCTTTGTAAGTCATGCCCCTCTATGGTTAATACTCTTTTATTTCTTAGATTAATCTCATCTCATATCCATACAAGTATTGCTGCCTTATGGTACAATTGCCAATCTGGGAGCCCAAGGCCACCTCTACTCTTGCTATCCTATAAATCCTTTAACTTTATTCGCTGTTTCTTACCTTCCCAAACAAATTTAGTAATTGTTCTGTTTAATTCTCTAAAAACATTCTTGTCTAATTTTATTGGGGTTGTTTGAAATAAGTATAAAAGCTTTGGCAACATTCATTTTAATAGTTGCTATTTGGCCTAGTAATGATATTGTAAAGTCCCCCATTTTTCCAAATCCTTTTTAATTTGGCTAAGTAGTTTCGTATAATTGTCTTCTTTTATTGAGGAGCATTTTGCTGTTAACCATATTCCTAGGTATTTAATTTTTTTTGTAATTTGTAGTCCCATTACACTTTTTAACTCCTTCTTGTTTTTAGGTATTATATTTTTCACTAGCATTTTAGTCTTATCCCTGTTAATTTTGAGTCCTGAGATCTCTCCCTATTTCTCTAAATCCTTTCTCAGAATTGGATCTGATTCTAATGGCTCCTCAATAAAAAAAAACAAAAACAAATAATCTGTGAATGCTTGTAATTTATACTCCTCTTGACCATTCAAAGTTATAACAGTACTGAAAAATGTGACATATGACCATTTTTCACACTTAGGACTGTTGTGGCATCCCCATGGTGACATGACCAAAAATCAGGCACTTGGCAACTGACTCCTATTTATGATCCTTGAAGAATCCTGGAATCATGTGATTATCTTTTGAGATCTTCTGACAAGCAAAGTCAATGGGGAAGCCATATTCACTTAACAACCATGATACTAACTTAACAACTGCAGTGATTCACTTAACAACCGAGGCAAGAAAGGTCATAACATGGTGCTTTACTCACTTTACAAAGGTCTCACAGCGACAGAAATGTTGGGTTCAGTTGTGATTGTTAAGTCAAGGGCTAACTGTACGAAATGAAGATAATGTTGATTTCTAGAAAGATTTTAAAAGCAGCAGGAATCAGAACATGAACAAGTCATGGATCATTCTGAGACCTTGATCACAAGTCAGTAGTAAGTTAAGTTTTCCTTAAGTTCAGCTCAAGTGGTGATTACACTGACATGTCCATATTATTAATGACAGTGCAAAATTGGCTTGCCATTACTTTAATCCAGGAGCTACATACCCTCCAGAGCAGAGGTCCCCAAACTTGCAACTTTAAGACTTGTGGACTTCAACTCCCAGAATTCTCCAGCCTGTCTGGAGTCTTAAAGTCTTAAAGTTGCCCAGTTTGGAGACCTCTGCTCCAGAGAATTGAGGGTTTTTAAAATATATTTTAATAGCAATGAGGACGTTGTCTCTGCCTAGATTGAAGAAAGGGTGAATTAGCAGTCCAGATGAATTTTATACATCCAATAGGAGATGCTGCCAGTAGATCTTCTTTTGTCTCTATTTACCCCTGAGTCAACTTGTGAATAAAGATTATTCCTACAATTCCGCTGAGTCTTGATTGGATCCATCTGGTAGTGATTTAGCTCCAGTTACTCAACATGGGCAGAATGAGTGACCTGAATATTTCCATTACATCTTATTTTATAACTTCAGAGAAAGTATTTAATTTCTCGGTGTTGCTGTTCATATGTTATCAATGGAAAAAGATTCTCAAAACATCTAGAATGGATTAGAGAATTTATTACCTCTTAAATGTTGTGCAAGTATCACAGGGAAAGTAATATGGAAGAAACTGTGGCTTTCCCTTCTTAAATGTTTTTTAAAAATGCCCAGAAATAATGCAGAAGAATTTAAACAGGGAAAGGTTTGTTCTGGTTATGCTAACTATGTCAAGCTGTTATTCTTTGTAGAACAATTTAAGCAAACAAGAGATGAGCAGAGATGCCAAAACTTTATTATTGCTTTAAAAAGTCTCTAGGATTTTTTTTAAAAAATGTATTGCTTCAGTACTGCTGCTCCAACTGGTTTTAATATAGTGCAGTTTGTTAGTGTGGAATGATGGATCTGTTCCATCAAGGAATGGTTAGCTTTGCCACAAAAACATATATCCTAGAATTATTTTAAGTTACACTGTTCCAGATTCATTGACACTAACAGCTGGGAGAAATACCACAATCGTCCCAGCTTTAGTTAAAATCACTACCGTATAGCCAAGTCATATGATAGATTTTGACATAATATTTGAGCTTGCTGGAGTGCTCCCCCATCTGCATATTTTGGAGTAGTGATTGCCACAAAAGTTTCTTCACTGACTGTTTATAGAGCCTTTCAATAGAGCTTTTCTAAAGTAAGCACCATAGTAATTTGAGTCTAAGTAATTTTATTCTAAAAGCTTCTAAGTTTTATCTGAAAAGTTGTGACCAAACTTACTCGAAACATAATCAAGAACAAATCCCATCCATTCCATTTTATCTCATACAAACTGCTGGAAAGGTAGAATATTTTTTCCTGATAAATAAATAAAATTTATCAATGTGGGGATGAGCTAATTTTGCAATGTTTGGAGTGCATATGGACTGATCTGGTTCACTTGGTAGTACCCAAATATGAGATTGCTTGGTAAGTCTTCTGTTACACTCAGTTCAATAGCCAGGATATGTTGTTATCGTGTTTCCCAGGATTAATGACTTCAGAAAAAATAAAAAGAAGGTTGGCAGGAGTCAAAGATTCAGCACATATCTCAAAATACATCCACTTTTTTCCATGGACATCCCATTGTGACTCATGAATTCAAAGAGATCAGCCTTCTCAAGCCTTACACCATCCATACAATTTCTAGGAAAGTACACTATATGTACTAAATGAAAGAGTCTTAAATTTGCCATACATTTGCACCAATACAATGTTAATAATATAATTGTGGAGGATACTATTATGTACGTTGGAGTGCAATGTAGAGTAGCCACCTTGCAGTGCATCTCAAGCAATATGACCTTGTCATGGCTAAATAGTCTATGCCTTTTGGTTGCTGGACCTTACATGGTTCTCCCAGCAAGAAGAAGCAACATGAGTACCAAAAATAAAGACAATGGTTAATGCTGTATTCAAAATGCTGTAGTGTAACAATTCCCATAATAAACAATTAATAACCGTAGTAAAATAGTGATGGATAGTTTTTCAGGAGCAAAGCAAAGCAGAACATTGAAGGGAAATACAGAAGGAAACATTGTGCTCAAAGTCTCAAGGCAAACATGTATTTATTCCATGTGAAGAAGAGCTGAGTTGTACGAGTTGGATTATGAGCATTTTCTACAACCTGTTGACCTCCAGATGTGTAGCACTTCAACTCCTGTAAATGCCAAGGAGTAGGCTAAGAGAACATCTCCTCATTTATACTGATATGTCATTTTTATCAGATAGTCGCAAAAGTAAAGATTGTTGGGGAAAGCTATGCAAGCTTTGATAGTGTATTAAAGCTCTATATAGCTAGGATTAGATATTAAACCCTCCAATAGGGATCTGCCAGCCCTTTATTCTTCAAATTATTTTTTCTGGAGCTAGTCTTTTTTATCAAGAGCTGTACATTTGCTAATTTACAGACTGATATATCAACAGCAAGGGCTTCTATCCATAAAATGGGCAGCTTGCAGGCACAAGACTGTATCTGGACTGCTGTTTTATTTACAAACCACAGAATTTTTGTGGAGTGTACAAACAAGTTTCAGAAAACCTTATTTTTCCAGTTCATACCTAACTTTTTTTTCCTAATTTCTGGCAAACATAGCCTTTTCCATCTCTGGATACCACCCAACTTTTCCAAGAAGTGTCTTCCTGATGCATTAATTTTTCTCTCAGTTTCTATGTTGTCAACATCTCTTTTTAATGAGAACTGATCTTCACATCCACTTCTGGTTCAAGCAAAAAAAACAGGACAATTCTTGTGCTATCTTCTCTGCACCCACAGGGAACCAAACTATCCTGTACAAAATAATAATAGAATGTGGTGAATAAAGACATAATCTTAATGAGTATGAAGAGATGTAGAGATCTAGTTTTATCAACAGAAAAGTTGACATGCATTTCTGTTCTAATACAATGGAAATAGTAAGTCATAAAAGGAACTATTTATAAACAAAAGACAATGAAAAGCAAGCCTTCCACATACAACAAAACATGACTCTGCTTTGTTTTATAACTTTATTGACCTTATCCTGATCTAAAGTGAATGGGAGAGCTGGAATTTAAATAAAGATATTTTACATAAAATCCATGATTTTCTCAACTATAATGCATGACTTCAAAAGTTGGATTATCAGAAAAACTGAAGGGAAAAAAAATCAATGTCTTAGCCAATGCTATGAAAACACTGAGATTTCTTTAAACTATATAAGAAGAACAAATACTTCAATATTGGATGAAATCCAGACATTGGAAACACTAATTACAAATTTACCCTAAAGTATGGCCAAAGGCAAGAGTCACTGGAGAAGACTCTGATGCTTGGAAAAAGATTGGAGGTCATCGAAGAAGAAGAAGAAGAAGAAGAAGAAGAAGAAGAAGAAG
The DNA here is from genome assembly GCF_049901715.1 of Pseudonaja textilis. Classification (NCBI taxonomy): domain Eukaryota; kingdom Metazoa; phylum Chordata; class Lepidosauria; order Squamata; family Elapidae; genus Pseudonaja; species Pseudonaja textilis. The sequence goes on along the minus strand of NC_141991.1, from coordinate 197,869,030 downwards.
AAGAAGAAGAAGAAGAAGAAGAAGAAGAAGAAGAAGAAGAAGAAGAAGAAGAAGAAGAAGAAGAAGAAGAAGAAGAAGAAGAAGAAGAAGATCCTCATCATCCTCATCATCCTCATCCTCATCTACTGCATGATAATAGAGAGATGGAAAACATAAAGTAAAATGTGTATAAAGTTGTGAAAAAGGCAGGAATTTAAAGACAAGATGATGTAAGAGGTAATTCTGCTCTCCAGCAAGGGTTCTTTACTCACGGCACCATTGTACATTTTGGGGCAATTTCAATAAGCTCAACCGAATGAAGTAATGACTGGTTCCAACAGTTCACAAGCTGTAGGAGGAGGAGCTTAGAGTTGGCCCAACCAATCAGATTCACCTGGGAAGCTCCTAGTGGGATGTGTGTAACCAACCCAGATAGTTACACTCTATTAGTCATGGAGGGTTGCTGCAATACCAGCTCTGCTTCTGCCTACATCTGTTCTTGCCTGCAGTTAATGAGGCCCAGCCTCCCCTCTTTCCTGGAACTAGTCCACAAAAGATTGGATAGCAGGCTCGGATGTCCCAAGCACGGCATGGTTATCACTGCCCAAAGTAAGTTTCGCCAGGGTTAATCTCAAGAGCCTTGACAAGGGAGCCAGACAAGGACCCCTTTCCCAGCCTCTCATTAGACAGACTATTTGATAACCCATTTTTACATGCGAGGCCAACATTCCTCTGAATCTCATGAAGGAAAAGCTGATAATAGGTACTCTTAATAGGCATTTCTCTTTGCTGAGAAACAATGAAAATTCTCCAACAACATGATTTCTCCTTTCAATTTCTCCCTCTCCTGAACAGTCATTTGCCAGTAATCCTCTGCCCTCTCTTGCCTTGCCAAGAAGAAGGAAATTGTATCCTTACATTTTTAGAAGCAGCTGGTCACTATAGCTGTTCTTCACCTGAAGAACATGAGGAATGCTGTGTTCAGACAGGAAATGAATAAAAATTGAAGTGTAAGCCTAAAATATTCTCCATCAAATTAAAAATAATAATAATAATAAAACAAATTGCCTCCAAAAACAATATAAATTAAAATTCTAGCTTTGCCCATGTCAACTTTACATCATAGCCACTTTCACTTTTATGCCCGCTTCTCCAAAACTATTATGATCAATGGCCACCCAAAAAATATGCACTCATGTTCTAATTGCATGATCCTCCTAATGCAAGTCCTCCTAAACTAGACACAGTTTTCCTTAGTTTTATCTCTACCAGCTATAGACTGGAAGCACTAGCTAAGTGAACATGAAACATTAGCTGGGAGTTAGGAGGAAGAAAGTCAGTTATTCTCTCTAATGAAAAGAAGAAGAAAAACAAAGCACAAGAGAAAAATGCTAGAATGCATGGTCCACTCATTGTGGAGGTGTAAAAGAGGAAAACATCTGTGGTTGTTGTTTTTTTTAAAAAAAAATGCTTGCAATGTGCCAGCCCTGGTTTTAGTTGAAGCAATTGGTGGAATGTATAAAAATTGGGAAGAGTCCAGTAGCCCCTTTTGAGAATAATAAAGGTTATAAAAAGACACAAGCTTTTGTAAGCTGTAGCTTACTTCAATAGATGCAATCTATGATAGCAAGTGAGGGAAGCAACCCTCATGGGGTTGGACCCCACCTGAATATATCCCTAGGGCAGAGGTCTTCAAACTTGGCAACTTTAAGACTTGTGGACTTCAACTCCCAGAATTCTCCAGCCAGCATAGCCGAGTTGAAGTCCACAAGTCTTAAAGTTGCCAAGTTTGAAGACCTCTGCCCTAGTGAATATATTATCTCTGAAATCAAATTGAGATTCAGTTCTAAATTCTCGATTTTAAAGTCTGAATCATAAGACAAACCACAGACACTGCCAGACAATCAACTGGTTTCAGCATATTATGACAGAGAAAGAAGCCAAGACAGAACAAAAATTGAATTGAATTATGTTTAGACATACAGGTGATTTTTAACTTTTTCCAGATAGTCCTCTGTATTAGAGGACTAAATAAATGCATGCTAAAACTATTCAAAACTACTAAACTAAACATTAGTTTTGAAGGATATATTTGCCCTTTTAATTAAATTTCCATATTGAGTCAATTCTGACTATTATGGCAGCTACAGAACCCAAATGTCTGGGAGGTACAACGTTGAAGAAGGATGAGATAAATCCACCAACATATTAAATTTTAAAAATCTGCTAAATGATTGCATACTGCAAAGAAAGTACGTCATACACTAATACATTCTTTCACTGATAAAGAGAATCAGGCTTTATAAGCAGAACTGAATGTTACCAATTCGGGCTGTATAACTTTTAAAGGATAGCCAAACAATGACTCATTCCCAAATCTGCACAGATGAAGCATTTGAATCAACTCTGTGACTTTATGAATCCAGCACACAATCTCTTTTTCCATGACATAAAGGAGCGAATTGCATGCTAAAGTTTTCCAGATGTCTTTTTTTCCCATAGAGTTTCAGTGAGAAAATGCATTTTGTATATTAATTTGAAATCTTGAAATCCATGGCAAAGTATTTAACCTGGAATGAATTTGCACCCACACAAAAATGTCTTCCCTAAATTCATTTAAAGAAGCATGCTAATCCTTTAATTATGCAACATGTTGAAATGATAAAATGTTCTTGAAAAAACACCTTGATTTAATGAAAACTGTTGACAAACCTTTGCCACCAGGGAAACTGATAAATCTGCAAGTTTGCAACAGACATCGTAAAAGTCATGAGAACTGGGACCAACCTGATTTGACAAGCTTAACTAATCCACATATTCCAAAGATAAAAACACCGGGAGTCAAGGTGCTTTATTTTTCTTTTGCACTGTCCCAATAAAATTCTTTCTTCAAGTATCAAGGAGGTAATAGAGGAGAATATTTGTAGCTTTGGGTCGAAATGAGGGGTCCCTGGTGCTCTCTGAGCTTGGTTGTTTCCTTGCAGATGTTTCATTACCCAAACTAGGTAACATCACCAGTGCACATTACCTAATTTGGGTAATAAAACATCTGCAAGGAAACAACCAAGCTCAGAGAGCATCAAGGTCCTCTGAAAAAGATGAGCAAGGAACATGATGTATGTGCTGAAATGGAGGTGTTGACATATTAGTATGTTAACTTGAAACACACATTCATTCCCAGAGTCCAAAATATCTCTTTATGATGGGGATCAGAACTGAAGGAGGCAACATGTCAACCCATATGCCTTTGTTCCACAATGCAGATTTTCCTGTTGCAGGGCGTATTCTGACTGTAATCCATAAGTGCTCACGTTTGTACCTAAATATGGCATAAATATACTGTAGCAGCACCTTCCCCATAAGCCTCTCTTCCTCGCATCCCTTGCCCTCTATATGAGATACGCTTACCATCCTTAGCTGTTCTCCTATGGAAGTTTTACTCTTATTCAGGCATCATCCAAGGCCTCAAGACATATAAAATCTGCTGGATGTGTCATCCATTATGTTGGAAGGAAGACGGTGATGGAAAGAAAACAGTGACTGAAAACAGAAACATTAGATTTAAGACAGGGATCAACAAAAGGAGAAAAAGAAGGGTGGTGGTCTCTTTAATTTATCTCCCTTCTGCCTGTCTCCAGGAAATCTTGCCTTTAGAATTTTTGTTTCTCTATTTTGGTACTAGTTTTAAGCATGAACACCATCATTCTTTAAATTCTGAGCCAGCATGTCACCGCATTATTAAAAAGATGTTGAGACTCCAGAAAAAGTACAGAGAAGAGCAACCGGGATGATTAGGGGACTGGAGGTTAAAACATACAATGAATGGTTGCAGGAACTGGTCTTGGCTAGTCTAGTAAAGAGAAGGACCAGGGGAGACATGATAGCAGTCTTTCAATATTTGAGGGGCTGCCACAGAGAGGAGGAAGGGGTCAACCTATTTTCTAAAGCACCTGTAGGCCAGACAAGGAATAATGGATGGAAACTGAACAAGGAGAGATTTAACCTGGAAATAAGGAGAAACTTTCTGACAGTGAGAACAATCAACCAATGGACCAGAAGTTGCCTTTGGAAGTTGTGGGAGCTTCATCACTGGAGGCTTTCAAGAAGAGATTGGACTGTTATTTGTCAGAAATGGTGTAGGGTTTCCCGCTTGGGCGGGGGGTTGGACTAGATGACCTATAAGGTCCCTTCCAACTCTGATTATCTGTTATCTGTTATGGAAAAGCACCACATGGTAAAAACCTAGAACAAAGTCAAGGGCTATTTTATCCTGTACTCTAACTGATGGGAACCTTTCTATGCTTTTTGCTTCTTGTTTGTTAATGTGATTTCATAATGGTGGCTATTTTCTGTAGAGGGTAGTCCTCGACTTACTACCACAACTGAGCCCAAAATTTATGTTGCTAAGTGAGACATTTGTTAAATGAGTTTTGCCCCATTTTACGACCTTGCTTGCCACAATTGTTAAGTGAACCACTGCTGAGGTTTAGTTAGTAACACGGCTGTTAAGTGAATCTGGCTTCCCCATTGTCTTTGCTTGTTGGAAGACACTGCAATCGTCATAAATACAAGTCAGCTTCCAAGCGTCTGAATTTTGATCACATGACTGCAATGGTCGTTAAGTGTGAAAAATGATCATAAGCCACTTTTTCAGTGCTGTTATAATTTTGAATGCTCATTAAGCGAACTGTTATAAGTTGAGGACTACCTGTACTAGTTTACATTTTAAAACCCATTATTCCGATGGGATATGAAATGGAACAATATTATAAAAAGGGTTAACCCACCTTCCTCCTAGGAATCTCACCAGCTGACAAATATAAAAACATAACAGATTTCCTAAAACAGGCAATGAAAAGGAGCGAGGAAAGTTAAGTCACCACTCTTTTTAAAAATGGCTAACCAATTAAAACCCCGGGATTGTTTGCATTGTATTCTGAAGCTCCTGGAACAGTATCTCAACCCTTGTGGTGCCTTCCAGATGTGAGCAATCACTGGCTGGGAAATGTGGGAGTTATGGTCCCAAGACATTTGGAAGGTGTCAGGTTAGAAAGACAGATTCAAAAGAGCCAAGCCAGCCCAGAGAGACTATATGCCAATTCCAAGGTATCCAGATTAGCCCTGATTTACAGAGCCAAGGAAAACTGCAGCCAGCCTCTTAATGGGCCACTCCTTAAAAAGCAGATGTTGTAAAATTGACAGATATAGGCTGGTGTGTGTGTGTGTGTGTGTGTGTGAGAGAGAGAGAGAGAGAGAGAGAGAGAGAGAGACTTTCAAACCCGAAGCTATTGAAATAGATATGATAAATAGATATTGAAATTTTTTTCCTACTCATGTCAAAAACTTTACACATTTGTCTCATTATTATGGATAGGTAATAAAATCAATAATAGAACAGACAAAATTCTATTATTTGATTCATATCTTGTTTCAGTTCCCTCTTCAAAGTTTTGGTGCTGAATTCAAGGGGCACACTTTCTGAGCTCATCTATGTGAGTCATTACAACAAATCCCCATATAAAGTTGCCAGGCCTATACCACCACAGACTTGAAGTGGGAAGGTTTTTGTGACTGAATATTCCTTGGTGGTGAATATTTCATTTATGTAATAGCATGGAAAAAAAGCAAGATCAATTTAAAAATCCATATCATCCAACTATGAAAATTGTTCTTCAGAATGTGCAAAACCATGTAGAATTTTTGCTTTCCTATCTATCTATCTATCTATCTATCTATCTATCTATCTATCTATCTATCTATATATAGATCTTTGGTTGTTCGGGTTTTCTCCCACGTAAGATTCGAAGTATCTAGGCAACGTTTCGATGAAGTCTCATTCATCATCTTCAGGCTTCTGTCTCCGGCTCTGTGCTTCTCAGAGTAATGTGAGATTGTAGCTGCTTCCTCCTTTTAACTGCCAGTGGGGTGGGACTTGATTGGGTGGGGGCTTGGCTGTGTTCTGATTGGGTGGGGTGTGTTCTCATTGGTAGGGGTTTGGCTGTGTTCTGATTGGTTGGGGGTTAGCCGTGTTCTGATTGGTTGGAGGCGTGTTCTGTTCAGGTGGGGCTTGGTTGTGCTCAGGTTAGTCTTAGTTGCTGGGGGATTTGAGCTGGTGAGTTGAGAAATATATATGTGTTTTCTGAGGTTCTCGCGGGTATTTGTATGTGGATCTTTGGTTGTTCGGGTTTTCTCCCGCGTAAGATTCGAAGTATCTAGGCAACGTTTCGATGAAGTCTCATTCATCATCTTCAGGCTTCTGTCTCCGGCTCTGTGCTTCTCAGAGTGATGAGAAGCACAGAGCCGGAGACAGAAGCCTGAAGATGATGAATGAGACTTCATCGAAACGTTGCCTAGATACTTCGAATCTTACGCGGGAGAAAACCCGAACAACCAAAGATATATATGTGGGTAGGGTTCTATAGTGGCTAGGGTTTGGGACTTCAATGGCACCAAAACCCTAGCCACTATAGAAAACCCCAGCTACAGAATGATCAGAGAAGCCATAGAGATTGAAAAAAGACTTGAAAGCATGAATAGAAGAGATGATTCCACCAGACTGTCAATTATCTGGAAGCCTGCACTCTCAAACAAAAAAATCTCCACACCACAAGCCAGGCAAACACCTGGGCACAAAAAGACCCCCGATACCTCCAGCTCAAACACACCCCAACCAGGCACCCAGATGAAACCTAGCTTCCTAATAAATGTTAGCCGGCCATTTACTCAGAGCCAAGCCGCACTAAAAGCCTCCAATACAGGAATACAATGTTGCCAGCCAATCAAGACAAAAAAAAAAAGCCACAAAAGAGACAGAAGATATTAGAAACACCAACCAAGCAGAACACAGCAAATTCCAAGACCAATAAACACAGACCAAGACTCCCAACCAATCAGGGTGAAGAAAAAAACCATTCTGGCACAGCAGTAGGCTAGCACCAAATTTAAAACAGAAACGGCTGTGAAAGTCTGACTCACGGACAAACACAATACAGAAGCCTGATGATGGCAGATGAGATTCTGCTGAAATGTTGCAACAACTTTAAAAGCACAACTATAATGACGTGGGAAAATACCCGAACAAAGCTGAATACCATACACACACACACACAAACACACACACACACATCATGTTTACTTTATCAAAATGTTATTTTCATAGAAATGCTCAAATTCACCGTAAAGTTCACTTTGAATGACAATTTACCCTAGTAGTTCTTTATCCCAGATCCCGATGGCCATAAACATTTGAATGAATGTTTATTTTTAAAATCATAGAAGGTCTTAGTATTTCTTTTCTATGCACTAAACAATATACTAAAACTTTGCCAATCTGAATATGGGTAATCAGTAAATTCTGCAAAGCACACCCCCTATGCTAGTAAGAAGTGGATTGTCTGCCATCTAGTGGCAGCAGACTAGATATACACTTTCTAAAAGAAGATCTTTCCTCTCTGTAATTCAGTACTAAATTATAATGCTACAGGTTCTACTTGTACTTAAGTACACAGTAAATTACACTAGCATCAAATTTGCCAGCCCCATAGTTGATTTGTATCATATTTTATTGCCTCTGTTTTGAGCCCCTGTGACTTCTCTTCAATTTCTCTTCAAAATTATGAGTCTCTGGGACAGTTTCAGAATAGTAGGAAACATATTATTTTATTGCTAAGAATAATTTGAGTGTGTCTTATTTATGAACTGAGCATGAAATGTCATGGGGACAGGACAGAAAAAATTATGTTGTCATGCCATGTTTGTACTATGGTTAGGTACCAGTGAGAACAGAGCCAAAGATCTATAAGGGATAATGTAAGGTTTTAGATCCAATCTTTCATTGAATTTGATGAAAAACTGTTTAAATGCAGAAATAAAAGCTAGAAATAGAATCAGATCATATTGTCATGTGGAGTGAACAGGAAGTTTCTTTTCATAAAATAATTGATGAAATAATTAATGAAATAATTTCATCACAGGTGATGGAATCACATACAATTTTTCAAAATGATCCTAAAGTTATTGTCAGTGCTACATGAAGTCCCAGGTCACTATTGGAGAGCAGGAATCACTTGCTGACAAGTGTATTTATGTGTGAGCATGAAGATAAAGGTCCTTCCCTCTGATGAGTTTTTGAAACAATACAGAAGGATGAACGGGAGAGAGACAGACACAAGTCTTTCACTTCATAGCATGTTAGGCTTCCTTGTTTTTCAACGTTGAGGCCCTTGACATATACATCACCGAGCTAAGAAGCATTTAGAAACTGCAGGGTAGCACAACACAAGGTAACCAGCAACCAACAATCTTTCCCTTGCTTCCTTTGATATCGTTTTCAAGATGGCAGGACAATTTTTGGCAGGGAAGGCAATCACACATTCTCGCTTCCTCTGCATTATTTCTATCAATATCTTCAGAATTTTATGGATAAAATATCTGGGAGAATTACTAAGTGAAGAAAACATTGGCCATCTGTGTGCATTCCTGCACTAATGTTTTCTCTTGTTAGTTCATTTCTACATAAAAGGAATGGATTCCTTGCTGAATACTTTGGCAATTCAGTTTGATTAAGCACCCAAAAGTTCTGGGTTGTTTTTCTCTCTCTCTTTGATCTGAAGGGTGGAACTGGCAGTTCTACCGACAGGATTTTCCAGAGCAATGGTCAAAAGCTGATGTAATTTAGCACCCTAAGTCAGTTTGAAACTAAGTTGAAGTGAAACCCTGAAAAGTTCAGCATGCCTTACAAAATAATGATGAGTAGCAGTCATTAAAAAGTAAGTAAGTGCCAGACAAGTTTCTCCATGTGGGTCATTCTACAGTTGGTGAGCTTTATCAGAATGGCCTCTGGTATAGCACACAGATGCATCTAATTTGGCAGGACTCCTTTAGAAGACTTTGCCTTCATTTCCAAGGAAGATTTTAGCATTTGTAGGGGAATAGAATAGAATAGAATAGAATAGAATAGAATAGAATAGAATAGAATAGAATAGAATAGAACAGAATAGAATAGAACAGCACTTTATTGTCACTTTAAATGTACACTAAGCATACATTAAAATGACATTTTGTTGCATTCAGCTCTCAAAAGATAAGCATTACACATATGCCCACATACATGCACATATATATGACATGGAGAAACATCACAATCTAGTTTGAATGTATACCAGAGGTGGTATTCAGCAGGTTCTGACCGGTTCTGGTGAACCACTGGCAGAAATTTCGAGTAGTTTGGAGAAGCCACAAATCCCACCTCTGACTGGCCCCACCCCGATCCATTCTCTTCCTCTTGAGTCCCAGCTGATTGGCTGGGTCTTCTTTGGTTGCCCTGCACAGGAGAATGGAGCTGGAAAGCAGATTAGTGGGGTGGGGAGGGAATGGGGATTTTGCAGTATCTTTCCCCTGCCACGCCCACCAAGCCATGCCCACAGAACCAGTAGTAAAAAAATTTGAATCCCACCACTGATATATACATATACCTAGCCAAAAAAAAATAAAAAATCCTGCAAATTTACACGAATCGTGCAAATTTACCGAGTAAGAGGAAACAGCACTAAGTTTCTGCCTTAATGCTTCTGTGATTCATTGGCAACCAAGAGGTGAGATTGCTACATTGAAGTGGATGTACAGCCACCCACCTAGCACCACAGCCAGTGGAACTTGCTATCAGCTACTAAACATTGACAAGTAGCAACAAGCAAGCCTAATTCATGCTTATGTCCTGAGAGCAAATTGAACCAAAGAGCTTTGACAACCTTTTTAAAATCCCTTGAGGCAGTTTGCAGAGCAATTGATACTAAGTACAGAATATTTTACACAAAGGAACAATTTGAGAAACCATTCTAGTGTTATTTTTAAATAATATTTCAATCAAATGGTTCCGGTTCTCTTAATCTGATATTCAATTGGGGGAGGGAGGGAGAGACACAATTTTACAATAACCTAGAATTTAAAAAATGAGAAGGAATCTTGGAACCTTGCAAGTCCAAACTCCCGACCAGAACTGAAACCATCCCAGATAAATGGCAATCCAATGTTTGCTTGAAAACCTCCAAGAAGCAGGCCATTCCATTTCTTAATAGCTCTTGTGATGCGGAATTCCTTATTTCAACTTTGGATCTCCCTGTGAAAAATTTCCATGCATTGGTTCTTATTCGTCCCTCAAGAGCTGTACAGAATATATCCATATCTTCTTTCCTATGAGTCCTTCAGGAACTGAAAGGCAGCTATCATATATCTCCTCAGCTTTCTAATCTTTTTAGGCTAAAGATTTATCCTTCTTCATTAGGATTTAGTTTCCAAACTCCTTATCAATTATGATATTTTTCTCTGCACTCTCTCTAAATTGTCACCATCCATCCTGCATTATAGTGACCAAAAAAAGGATATGGCATTCAAGGTATGAATTGATTAGTGCAACATAAAATGGAACTATCACACCTAGAAAATATACTTTTCCATTCTATAAAAATGTAAGCATCTTATATTGTTGAACTATTAATTGAAGGATTTTATTATATTTATTGCTAGGGTTGAAATTAGTGAGGAGGGAACCCAACCCAGGCAAGAGGTAAGATTATGTAAACATACCACAAATGACTTAATTCCACGTCTAACAAGAACCAAACCTATTAATTAATTAAATCCATTAATCTGGGCAGGCAGGAAAAATGAGCCTTGAGTTTAAACTCTTCCAAATAGATACATATTTCTGACTTTTTTGACCTGCAATGTTGACTGTGTACCTTCATTTTTGACTGCAATCAAGATGCTAATTTAGCTGAGTTGTGTCTGGGAGTCTTCTGCCAAGTCAAGCCAAGAAACTGAGCTAAAGGTAAAATGTCAGTCTGGTGTTATACTGTTGATCCCAGATGTGAATCATGACATTATGAAATACTCTTTTACACTGACTACATATAAATTGTTGAAAATTGCCTTTGGCTTTAAGAAAAAGCAACTCCCACAGGATTTCACAACCAGAATCTATATGATGAACAGACCTGTTACAGAAGTCAGATTCATCTAAAGAGAATGTTCCATTTGTTCTGGGCAATTCCTTTGGGTTTTCACAACTTAGAAAAACTTCAGACTTCAGCATGAAGGAAATTAAAATCTCTATGACATATACAGCATGAGAAGTACAGAAAATGATAAAATGGGCATTACACAGGAAGCTATCCTCATGCCAGATTTAGAGTATGTTTAGATTTAACTTGATCCCCTTGGACTTTTTAGAATTTAAGCATATGCTTATGTTTAAGTAAATGTGTTGGTAATTTGCTCCCACTGATGGATTTACACACATAATTAACTTCATTGAATTAGGACAACGGTTTGTCAAGGCCATGGAAGTGTTCATACTGGAAAGAGACTGAGGTAAAATATGATGTGTGATTTTCCTCCCCAAAATGTATTCCATGAGATTTTCTGCCCACATGCCCACCTGCAAAAAAAGTTTTGAAGCAAGTCCATACTTGAATTTTTGTTATGTTTCTTATATAGTTTGATATTTTATTTAATAAATTATATGTATTTATTAGTCTGCTTCTTGTCCGGGCATTTTTAAAAATCTGAACGATGGAATGCAGTTTAGTACACTTTGTTTTAGAACAAAGACAGGAATGCAAGTTTTTAGTATCTTTGAAAGAATGTGAACTGATCCTCCATGCTGACATATGGTTCTTTCATTAAGCTTTAATAGGCCATAAGATCCCAATTTCAAAATCCAGTATATTAAAAATGTATTTTTAAAAAGCTTAGGAGACCTAGATTTAAACTTTTGATTTTATTACCTTATTTTCTTTAAGTAGTAACATGCTTTCTTCTGAACTTAAGGTTTTCTCATTTCCATTCTACTTGCTTGGGAGTTTTTACTATTCCACTGAAAACGATCATAGTGATTAAACTCTGATTCCCAGATGTCAGTTTAAAAAGACATTTTATTTTTCTGATATAAATAGAAGCAGTTTTACATTCAGAATATGCAGGAAAGCAAGGAAGATGCCATTATTATGGTATTCAAGCACCAAAATGTTTTATGTAGACTAAATCTGGAAGATAAAAATGCAAATAATCCAAATTAATTATTCCATAGGACAATATAACTGGAAAACATGTCCACCTGCCATTTTTTTCCATTCAGTATCCATATGACAGGAATCACAGAAACAGAACTATTATATGGCACCATCCTGTTTATCCTAAGCTTATTGGAAGGCTACACCAGGCATTAGCCAGGAACACCAGGAAACATATATAGTTGTGGAGTGTACATTCTGAATATTGAAAACACATGTTTGGGTTGGAAGAACAAAGGCAGGAGAAAAAAAACAGACAAGAACCCAATACAACACAGCATGAACCCAAGGGAAGGGATTCACATAATGCCTATAAGAGCAAAAACAGATATGAACCTGCCTTTGCGGAATCCTTAGTGCCTGAAACTTTGTAGTGGCAACATTGAACTGGACAGGGTCCAGAATCAAGATCATGTGAAGAGTTAATACCACTCTATGATGCTTTGGTAACACCACACTTGGAATACTGCATCCAATTTTGGTTGCCACAGTGTAAAAAAGATGTTGAGACACTAGAAAGAATGCAGAGAAGAGCAACAAAGATGATTAGGAGACTGAAAGTTAAAACATGCGAGGAATGGTTGCAGGAAATGGGAATGTGTAGTTTAATGTAAAGAAAGACTAGGAGTGACATGACAACAATGTTACAATATCCTGAGGGGCTGCCACAAAGAAGAGGGAGTCAAATCTCAACAAATAAATGCTCTGTCTTACATATTGGCAAAAAAAATCAGAAAATAAAATACAAGCTGAATAGTCAAGACCTTGTTGATGATCCAAACTCTGTCAAGGACCTTGGAGTACTCATCTCTAATGATCTAAGTGCTAGAGCCCACTGTAACGACATAGCCAAAAAGGCCAAAAACATAGTTGCTCCCTTACTCTACTGTTTTATTTTTTCTTACCTAAGTATCCTCTGTTTTCTTTCTTCTTTTCCAGACAATATGGGAAGAAATAGCACCACAAATACATAGATATAGCATTGTATACACATAATAGTCCTCATATACTTCTGTTATTAGGAGCACAACTATGACCTGGAGAAATATAAATCATAGCTTCACTTTTGTGCCACTACGGTTTGTCTTAAATGCCACCTAGATTTATCCACTCCAATCACCCTAGTGTAACTTTTCCAGGTGTACAACTCTGCAAAGTATTTTTGAATAAACCAGCTAATCTAACTAGTCCAATAATTGCTAAATTTAATGTACTTAGAAATACAACAGGCTCACAAAACTGAAGAATCAGAAAGGATTTTTTTCTCCCAAATAGCAGAGAACATATATCTTGGTGGGCTGCTACCGGTTTCAACTGGTTCTAGTGAACCGGTAGCTCCGGTGAGCAGTTGGCCCTGCCTCCCCTGCCCCTGCCTTTTCCTGTCCTATATTTCCCTGGTTTTTAGCTCAGCTGATTCGTGCAACACAGTGGATTGCCTCACCTCAGCTGTTTTACTCACCAGCGCTGACATAAAAGGTAAATTTTTAAGCTTAAAATGGGTGGTTTTGAACAAAGTGCATGCTCACCACACTGGTTGTTAAACCGGTTGCAGCCTACCACTGATCTTAACGTATTATTAGTACAGTTTTAAGCATTTGAGACTCACAATGATTTCTCTGATAGAGATTTGAGAACCTGCTAAGTAAGACAGAAATTAACTGAATTTCAGGGTTAATATTTAGTTTGCATTCTGATGCAGCACTGTACATATTTTTCTTTACAATGGATTATTTGATATTGCTCATAAATCATTCTATTCCTTAAATTCCCACATAGAAGAATGTATAAATAATATTAACAGTGATTAAAAGTAATTTTAAGAAAATTCTAATTCTTTTGTTGAGAATTAAGATTTACATAGTTATGGACACATTAAGATAAGAAAAGTTCATGTCTAATATACCCACCAGCATGGCAAAAAATGCTTTGTTTGTGAACACTTTAGTGAGAGTAGGATTAAAGTGCTATATTCAGTAATGAAATAAGCTTGTAGATAATTAAGAAAAGCTCATTTTTTTCCAGGTGTCCATTATGAAAATATACTTTTATTGTTACTTCTCTTTTTAAATAAGTGAGACCTACATAAGTATGCCCTCAGGTTGGTGAACTGTTATAACTACTGCAATATAAACAACTTTGGGAGCAGCAAAGAATTGACTTAGATTAAATAAATCTGTCAATTCCAGCTACTTCCTTAATCACAAATATTGACTCTAGCCAAATTAGTTTATACATGTACTCATGATTAATGATATTGTGACTTTATGTACATAATTATGAACAAAAAGGTGGATCTGCACATCATTAAGCTTTTTTTATTTAACCATTGTTTTTTAAAAAATAATCTACAATTAGTTGCATTCATGCAGCATTACAATGTTACAAATATTTTACATAACTAAAAAAAGAACATAGACCCTCATTCAAAGCAAAACTTAGTAACTAGAATCAGTATAACAGAATGAAAAGAAAAGGGTTGACACCAGTAGGCAACCTGTTGTCCTAGTTCTGGATATTCCCCCAATCATTTTTTTTTTTTGCTAGTCCCTTGATTTTTGTTTAACCATCATTGTTGTTTAATAGGGCTAAAATAAGAAAAGGCTCCAACTGATCCTCAGAAATATTGTGGCCACAGTCACCCCAAAAGGGTAAAAATTATCAGCAACAAATTAATTTTAGAGAAGCATTATGGGATTAATTAGAAAAAGCAGAAAATACTGTATAGCAGTACAATCTATGAAAACTGACAAAAATCATACTGACTGGGGAAATAAGGATTAATTAGAAAGGATTAAAAAAATCAGGAAAGTACAAGAACTACAAAGAGCACACAAAACTAACTGTACAGAGAAAATTGAAGAAAACATTACATAGAATTCCTCCCCTCAAAACCAAAATGAGAAACTCCTGGTAAAATATTTGATGTAATTAAAAAAAAAAAAAACCTATCAGACATTCAACTTCTCTCCCTCTCTTCCCAGTCTTTCTTTTGCCATACATAGAAAAGAGAAAACAAACTAGCAACTTTTGCAAATATTTGTGTACTGTACTATACCAAGTTTGATTGTTTTTGGCTTAACGTAAATATAAATTCTCCATTCTGGTTTAGATTTATACTCAAACCAGATTTATATCGTTTCACATAAACTGAATGCAGCCACGAATTACTTATCTGCTGAATTGTCAAAGAGCTTCAGGATAGATTTGACCATAAATAGAATATATTTCTCTAGTTGCATCTAACCATGGTACAAAAATAACTTGGCAATTTTTTTTTCCTGCTGTTCTCACTTGTTGTTTAGTGACTGCTAAACAGTGGTCACTAAGTGAACACATTTATACATAGAGAGATGCTGCAACCATCGCTGGTTGCTGCCATTACATTTGGATAAAATTTTCTTGTACAGTATCCTGTGCCTGATGCATTTTTCCCTTTTTTTGCTCCCTTGTAGGGTGGAAAGCTTGTTTAAATTATTGTTTTGGTGTTTGTTCTTAGGCTACTCATTTTTTTCTGTTTTTTTTTTAAGTTTTCCTACTTCTTTTAGCCGTAAGATATTCAGAATTGCTCGGAGCTGGCTAGACTCCAAATGTTACAGATTAAAAAAAATGTTTACATCTTTTTAAATTGATTCCATGCAGCAGCAGTCACAAGGTGTGTAAAATCTGTTATGCCTCATTATGGTAGATGCAAAATCAGGTGACCAGTAATGGGTGAGCTGCTTATTGGCTGTTTCAGATTGATGAAGACATCCCGCCCCCCTCCACTTTCCCCCCGCTCTGGTCTCCAGTTAAGAATTGTTTATCCCCATTCTACTGCTGTCTAAACAGCTAGACACAACATGATGTGAAAAGTGAAGAAAACTATTTGCTG